>NW_026908943.1:0-109000 GCF_958449725.1 Rosa rugosa | reverse complement strand
CCAGAAACTCAAAATGCACAAGATCAACTTGTTGATCAAGAAATGCATTTTGCAGATGATCAAGCTAACCCTGCACCCTTACCTGATCAACCACAGCCTGTAGAACCTCAAGATCAGCTTGTAGAACCACAACAAAATCAAAATCCCCAATTAAGAAGGTCTAATAGAGCAAGGAAACCAACTTATGGGGGGGAAGATTCTGACTATATTGTTTATTTGCAAGAACATGAAGTTGAAATTGATCTTGCAGATGACAATGATCCAGTCACTTTCAATCAAGCTATTGAAAGCAGTCAGTCAAGTGAGTGGAAACAAGCTATGGAAGCTGAGATTGAGTCCATGAACCACAATGCAGTTTGGGATTTAGTAAAACCTGACCCCAAACAAAAGGCTATAGGCTGCAAGTGGGTATTTAAAACCAAGAGAGATGCAAATGGAAATATTGAGAGACATAAAGCTAGGTTAGTTGCCAAGGGTTTCACACAGAAGGAGGGTATTGATTTTACTGAAACTTTTTCCCCAGTTTCAACCAAAGACTCTTTTAGGATCATTATGGCACTTGTAGCTCAGTTTGACATGGAACTACACCAGATGGACGTCAAGACAGCCTTCTTGAATGGAGAACTCGATGAGGTTATTTACATGAAGCAGCCTGAAGGGTTTATAGAACCAGGAACAGAAGACTTAGTCTGCAAGTTAAGGAAATCCATTTATAGTTTAAAACAAGCCTCTAGACAGTGGTATAAAAAGTTTGACTCTGTGATTTCTTCTTTTGGATTCATTGAGAATTTAGTGGATGAGTGTGTTTATCTCAAAACATCTGGAAACCAATTTATATTTCTAGTACTTTATGTTGATGACATTTTGTTGGCCAGTAGCAATTTAAAGCTACTTAAAGAAACCAAAGCCTTTCTCTCAAAGAATTTTGATATGAAGGATTTAGGTGAGGCATCATATGTACTAGGAATAGAAATTATAAGAGATAGGGCACAAGGTTTGCTAGGATTATCCCAGCAAAACTATATTGCTAAAATTCTGAAAAGATTTGGCATGGAGACTTGTGCATCAGGGGAGGTTCCAATGTCTAAGGGAGATAAGCTCACCAAGAAACAAAGTCAAAATAATGAAATAGAAAAGCTGGATATGGAGTCCAAGCCTTATGCAAGGCTTGTTGGCAGTCTAATGTATGCTCAGGTCTGCACTAGACCTGATTTGTCTTTTGCAGTTGGTATTCTTTCCAGGTTTCAGTCTAATCCAGGTCATGAACATTGGGTAGCTGGAAAGAAAGTACTTAGGTACTTGCAGAGGACCAAAAACCACATGCTTGTGTATAGACAAGTTGAAAAATTGAAGCTTGTAGGATATACAGACTCAGATTTTGCAGGAAATTATCCTGATTTCAAGAAATCGACTTGTGGATATGTTTTTATGCTAGCAGGAGGGGCAGTTGCTTGGAAAACTATGAAACAAACCTTAGTGACAACATCTACAATGCAGGCAGAATTTATTGCAGTATATGAAGGAATGTGTGAAGGGCTATGGATTAGAAATTTCTTCATGCAGACTAGAATTTTAAGTCATATAGTTTCTGATGCTCTTGTAATTTATTGTGACAATGAGGCAGCTGTGTTCTTCAGTAAAAACAGTAAAAGGTCAAATAACTCAAAGCATATTGACCTCAAGTATTATAGTGTGAGGGAGAGAGTCAAGCATGGTGAAATTTCAGTATTGAGTATAAGCACAGACTTTCAGCTTGCAGATCCATTCACTAAGGCATTGTCAGTTGCAGCCTTCAAGAAACATATTGAGAACATTGGTATTTTACCTAGTTTAGGTTCTTAAGTTCAGTGGGAGCCTAATTTAGTTAAGAGCAAATAATTATAAGTTTGTAATTTTCTGAGTTCTATGTTTTTTTTGATAGTTGTGAATTCAGTTCAGTTATTATCACAACTTTATGTATTATTGAACTTTTGATTATCAATAAAAATTCTCGAGGTATTTCATTCAAGTTTTGTTACTGCAATTTTATTAAAATTCTCTGCAACCTTATTTTGTGTTCTTGATTTACCTAAATGTCAGATGGTCTTGTAATTTCAGTGAACATGTTCTTTCAGTTTAAAGTACAAGCATTAAGGCCATCAGTGTTTTCAGTTATGCTTGAGTTTCATTTTGGAACATTCAGACTGGACCATTCAGGTATATGATCTTCTGGTAATACACGATGTTCATATACTGCATCTTTTGTTTTTAATAGCATATGTGGAATGCAGGGGCTTATGTTAGTGGTCTGGAAGTGCTGCATTTTGTTAAAGTGTATGCTTTTCCTTGCTCTGCATAAGCTACTGTGTTTTGACCATGTTGAATGGATTTTGAGACTTTTCCTTATTCTGGTGCACACTTCAGTTGGTTGTAAACGAATTGATGTTATTCAGTTTTGGTTGTCCTAGATAACCAGTGATGGTCCAAGTGGGAGATTGTTAGATCAAAAGTGGACTCATCACAAGTTATCCTAGAGTAACTAGGAAACCATCGAATACATTAAATCGTATACAACATGGATTTGGAAAAGAATCAACCTAGATATCTAATGTGATAGTGTATTTATCATTGGATTAGGAATCCATTAATTGGACTACAAGAAAGTCCTAAACTGTGATGCATTAGGATTCTTAGATACAAGACTTGATCCTTAATGAAAACTTTTATGGGATGATTCTTAGGACTAGTACTTGTATAAATAAGAGGTTAGGGCTCTGTTATCACCACCGTCTACTAGCATTGTGTTCTGCCCATTCAGAAGCTTAAGTTGGTGAATAGCAGAAGACTTCGACCTCGTCTTCATCTTTGTTTTGCAGCTGCAGCAATGGCTTCTACTTATGACGTCAATGGTATGTTTAAAGTCAATAAAGAACATGTAATTGTGTGAGCTTGTTTGTAATCTAGTGTACATACTAGGGAAGTCTCAACTAAGTTTGGCACTATCGGCTGGGCCCCATCGGTACTCCCATGTACTATGCCATGGGCCGGGTTCACGACCCACCATGGCGGGGCTCATTTGGGATGCCACCCCGGGCACCCAGGGCCCTGGGCAAGGCGAGCACAGCCCAACTATGTACACAACAGGAGGACTGATATGGCATCAGAAGAACAACTAGTGTCCCACATCGAAGATGGGGGAGACTCCCTTCATATGCTCGAGTATAAAGGCATTAGCACAACCACCTTTTACGGGTAATAACTCCTTTTGTCCACTATTTACTTGATACGCATCTATATTAGTTTCTCATTCAGGCATCGGAGAGGCGTAAACCGTCCGGTACGGTTTACCCCTCTAAGCGTGTGTTATTGATACAGGATTTAGGAGTTGGATCGGTACCCCAGACGGTATAGCATTCTGTGTGAGGTACCCGGAGAAAGCCACCAGAAACATTGGCGCGCCAGATACGGGCTCGATCATGACTGAGCCGGAAGGAACGGCAGGAGAGGGTAGAAGTGTCGCCCGGGCACTGATATTCTCTCCGGGTACTTCATCAGCAGAGGCGCCAGGTGTTGAAGAAATTCATGGTCTCGGATCCTTGGACCCGCATGTCCCGGACCAAGTGTCTCCGGTATCGGAATTGGAATCCATGCGGGCCGAGATAGCAGCCTTCAGGGAACAATCCAGGATCGATCGGGAACAACAGAGTATCGATAGGGAAACGAACCGCCTTACGCAACAGAAGATGCAGGATCTGGAAGATGAAAACACAGCGCTGGCCCGAGCACTGGACCGGAGGCACCAGCACAACGAGGCACTCACCCAGGCCCTGGCTAGAGCATCCCAACCAGCAACAGGCGTGAACGCTGCCCAGCGGGTAATCCAAGTACCGGTAGACTTATTCCTGGAAAGCTTGAGGCATCTACCACCACCACCGTTACCACAGCCAGTACCGAATATCCCCCCGGTAACCGACGCAAACACGGCATTACTTGTGCAAATGAGTAACTCTTTGCATGCTCTGCAGGCAAGGGTGCAGGCCACAGAAAACAGGGACACCTGGAGGGCCATGGCCACCTACGAGGACCGCCCGGGTCCTTTCACCCAACAGGTTAGAGGAGCCATTCGAGCGGATATGTCGAAGCCACTGAAGATTGACTACACGGGGGTTGGAGACCCCTACCAGCATCTACAGGCCTTCCGCTCGCAAACAAGCGCCAAGGGATATACGGATGAGGTGTGTTGTAATATGTTCCAGGAAACCTTGTTAGGGGAAGCTTTGAGTTGGTTCTACGAACTGCCGGTCGGTTCTGTAGGGAATTTCAAGGAGTTAGCTGATAAGTTTGTAGCTCGATTCATCTTACGCACCGATGGGATACACACACCAAAGGGCCTGTTAAAGGTCCAGCAGGGAGAGAATGAAACTTTGAAGTCTTTTGTAAATCGGTGGCAGGCGGCTACCGCCAAGTGCCGGGACCTTAATAAGGAACTGGCCGAGCTGGCTTTCAGGAGAGGCTTAAGGCGCGGAGAATTTCTCTATGGGATTAACCATAATCCTCCAGCCAACTACGACGAGCTGATGGCCACTGCCATCAGACACGCCCAGGCCGAATTCGAAACCTACGGGGACACCCCCAGACCAGAGCTAAGGGTGCCAACCCCGGCCTCAACTGTCAGGGATGAGCCACGAAAGAGGGAGTGGGCCCATAGTCATGACAGGTCACCCCATACCTCGAGCAAAAGAAGCAAAGAGTCCTCGTCCAGGACTAACAGTTATGGGACCACTCACCATCAGCGGGAGCCAGGGGTACAACAGGCACCGCGAACACCACCACCCCCCCGGTATGAGGTGTTCACAATCCTTAACGCTTCATACGAGACTATTTGGAACGAAAGTAAGGATGAGATACCGGGCCCACCCCCAAGGAAGTTCCCGAAGAGTAAACTTACCCAACAAAATACCGGAAAGTTCTGCACTTATCATGAGGATGCCGGACACAATACCAATCTCTGCGTTGCTTTAAAAAATACTATCGAGTCCCTTATCCAGAAGGGCAAGCTTCAACGGTACCTGCCTGCTAAGGAGATAGGAGCGGTGGACGTGTACGGCCAAATCTTCACGATCCACGGTGGGGGCCCGAAAGAATTACATCCCCAGAGGAAGAGGCGAAATTCTAGTTTCGGTCATCCGGAAGTTTTCAACTTCCACAAGGCCCCGCGGCAAGACAGTGGTACCGGATGGACATCGGTGACATTCCTGCAGGAGGAGGAAGCCGATCTGAAAATGCCCCATGATGATCCCTTCTTAATCACACTCCAAATGGACCATTATATAATGTCCTGGGTGCTCGTGGACACCGGGGCCTCAGTTAGCGTATTATTTCGCGATGCGTACAAAGCTTTGAACAGAGGGAGAGCCAAGCTGTCGCAGGATAATGAGCCCCTTATTAGCTTTTCAGGGGATATCGTCCAACCACTCGGATCAGATTACCTATCGATCACGGTAGGCGAAAGTCCAAATTGTTCAACCATCAAAACAGAGTTCATCGTGGTGGACTGCGTCTCATCCTATAATGCTATCCTGGGCCGACCGACACTTTGGCGTCTGAAAACCTTCATTGCAGGTCACATGCTGATGATGAAAGTGCCAACCCCGGTCGGCATTGCTACGATCCGGGGTGACCAGGCCGCAGCAAGGAAGTGCTATTCTTTGACCGTATCTCGCGGTAGGGGAAAGTTTGAGATGTTGCCCGTGGCTACTAACCCTCTGACGGACAGGTACGAGGATCCCAGGGATGATACCGATTCAGACGAAGAACGGCCCGGTGCCGTAGAGGACATCGAGGAGGTGGTGTTATCAGAGCAGTTCCCGGACAGGACTGTTAAGATAGGTACTAAGCTGTCTCCGGTTATCAGGGAAAGGTTGATCTCGTTCCTCCGCTTAAACTCATCTGCATTCGCCTGGTCATATGAGGACATGCCCGGTATACCAATGGAGATAGCCACGCACAATCTTAGTATTGTCCCTTATTCTGCACCGGTAAGACAAAAGAGGAGGGCCTTCACACACGATAAGTACCGGGCTATCCAGGCTGAAGTAAAGAAGTTGATGGCCATCAACTTTGTCAGGGAAGTCACGTATCCCCGGTGGTTAGCCAACGTGGTCATGGTGCCAAAGAAATCTCAGGGATCATGGGCATGCCCCAAGGATAGCTTCCCGCTCCCGCGAATTGACCAACTAATCGACTCTACTGCTGGGTACCGGTTACTCAGTTTCATGGATGCGTTCAGTGGGTACAACCAAATTCGAATGAACCCGGCAGACGAGGAGCACACTGCCTTTACCACAGACAAGGGTCTCTATTGTTACCAGGTCATGCCTTTCGGATTAAAGAACGCAGGTGCCACTTATCAGCGACTTGTCAACTCTATGTTTGAGGAGGTTATCGGTACTATCATGGAAGTTTACGTGGACGATATGCTGGTAAAAAGTTTAACTCCGGAGGACCACGAAACCAACTTGTCAATCGTCTTCACCATCATATTACGCAATGGTATGCGGCTTAACCCGCAGAAGTGCATCTTCGGGGTCGAGGTAGGAAAGTTTCTCGGGTACATCATTAGCCACAGGGGGATCGAAGCCAACCCGGAGAAGGTGCAGGCTATATTAGACATGGTATCCCCAACCTACTGGAACGAGGTCCAATCTCTAACAGGCAAGGTGGCCGCCCTGTCAAGGTTCATCTCCAGGCTGACGGACAAGTGTACTCCTTTCTTCAAACTGCTAAAAACCCAGCACGTCGAGGTAATAGCCTGGACAGCTGAGCACGAGACTGCTTTTATTGGCTTGAAGGCGTACTTATCAGCGGTACCTCTACTTTACAAACCTGTTCCAGGAGAAATGCTCTACATATATCTGGCGGCATCTTCAACGGCTGTAAGCTCAGCTCTGATTAGGAAGGACTCCGATTGCGAGTACCCGGTGTACTATGCTGGAAAGGGGTACACTGGTGCAGAATCCAGGTACCCGGACATTGAAAAAATAGCACTAGCCCTCCTGGTATCGGCCCGGAAGCTTAGGTATTACTTCCAAGCACATTCAATCACCGTTTTCACTAATCACCCGCTGAGGCAGGTTTTGCAGAAACCGGAGACATCGGGCAGGTTAATTAAATGGGCCATCGAGCTGGGAGAGTTCGATATCAAGTACCAACCCCGGACAGCTATTAAGGGCCAGGCAGCGGCAGATTTTATTTCTGAGGCGATTCCCTCCCATAACCCGTCCCTGGAATCACCTGAACCACTTGCCCCGGATCCGCCTCCACCAGCCACTTGGCGATTATATGTTGATGGTGCATCCAACAAGAAAACAAGTGGAGCCGGTATCCTGCTAATTAGCCCGGACGATCAAGTCTACGAGTACGCCCTCAAATTTGCCTTCAAGGCATCCAACAACACCGCAGAGTACGAGGCACTCATAGCAGGTCTGCAGATCGCCCGGGAACTAGGGGTGCAGCACCTTAGTATTTTCAGTGATTCCCAGTTAGTCGTAAACCAGGTTAGCGGTAACTTCGAGGCAAAGGAACCCCACATGTCCTCTTACCAGGCTCTGGCTCGGGCATTAGTGCAGAGATTTACCTCCTACATTTTTACCCAAATACCGAGGGCAGAAAACGACAAGGCAGACGCCCTTGCTAAGCTTGCATCAACTTCCCCAAGTCCTACCTATGGAGCCACTAAAGTCGAAATACTCGAGAGACCTAGCACTTCTAAAACTGTGTCAGAAATATTCGCTGTGGATCACACAGCTTCGTGGATGGACCCAATTTTGAAATATATGGTTGACGGCCTGGCACCGGATGATAAGGTCGAGGCCAGAAGACTGCAGTTAAGATCAGCTCGATACACGATCATGAATGGCAAGTTATACCGGAGAGGCCACTGCTTCCCCAGTCTGAGGTGTGTAACGCCGGAGGAGGGTCATAAAATAATGAAGGACATACATGCTGGCGTATGCGGTAACCATGCCGGAGCCCGGTCTCTCGCACATAAGACCCTAAGGGCAGGATATTTCTGGCCAACCATGTCGGCCCTAGCCCAAACAATATCCAATTCTTGCCACAAGTGCCAAATGTATGCAAATATCCCAAGGGCACCGCCCATAGCCCTCTCCATCCTCCTGGCACCGTGGCCGTTCTGTCAGTGGGGTTTGGACTTGATTGGTAAACTCCCCACAGCAGTAGGACAATTCAAATACGCCATCGTCGCTGTGGACTATCAAACAAAGTGGGTTGAAGCAGAACCTCTTGTCGCCATCACCACGGAAAAGGTAAAACATTTCCTGTGGAGGAATATCTATTGCAGGTTTGGAGTCCCGGACACCATAATCACGGACAATGGTACCCAGTTTGACAATGATGAATTGAGGGCTTATACAGAAAACCTGGGCACCAAGATCCTCTATGCTTCCCCGGCTCACCCCCAGACCAACGGTCAGGTCGAAGCTGTCAACAAGATCATCAAGAAAATACTGAAGAAGAAGCTCGACGAGGCCAAGGGTCTTTGGGCTGCTAAACTCCCGGAGGTGTTGTGGGCTATCCGGACCACGGCAACAGAGGCCACCGGAGAGACCCCTTTCTGTATGGCTTTCGGATCAGAAGCGGTACTCCCTATTGAAACACAAATCCAGAGTCCCCGGATCGAATACTTCGATGCGGGTACCAACTCAGAAGGCCTACAGCTCGATGCTGATTTACTCGAGGAACGAAGGGATGTGGCACATATGCATAACTTGGCTAGCAAGCGGAGGATAGCCCGCTATTACGACGCCAAGGTAGAATCCCGGACACTGAAGTTAGGGGACTGGGTCATGAAGCAGGTCTACCCAGAGCCCCGGGGACTGGATCCATCCTGGACTGGCCCTTACGAGATCATTGAGGAAGCAGGCCCCGCAACCTTTTACATCCGGGATACGAACGGGGTTGTTTCCAGGCATCCATGGAATACCCAGCGCCTGCGGTACTATTACAAGTAGCTCCGGGAGCATCTTGTCCTAGCTTTTGCTTTTTGACCATACAGCTATGGCAAGCTACCCATCGGGTACTCATTCTGTATTTAACCACCATGTGGTATTTGAATGGAAAAATGAATTATTCAGACCATTTCTAGCATTTTTTTTTTTACCTACCCCGGACATTCCCGGACATAGCTATTGTCAGTTACTCTATTCCGGTAATAAGTGATGCAAGTAAATGCTTAAGGTACAAAATCCTAGAAATTTTAATTCCTTTCCAATTCCCATTCAAATTCAAAAAATTTTAATCCACAAAAGCCTGGACTACCAAGCACAGGAATTACGCCATTGTTCAAGGCAAGGATAACTTCTACTAAAAAAAAAAAACATATACAAAAAAAAGGGGAATCCAAGTACTACTGCTCCCCACCGGTACTCTGGGATCCACCGGCACCAGACCTGGCTGCCGCCTCGTCTTTCTTCTTCTTCTCAAGAAGGCCCCGCCTGAATTTGGCCTCGTCCAAGTACCCGGCCGCCACCCATTCCTTGAACTTCATGATCACAGCTTTGTCTTGGGCAGCAGCCAGCATGGCAATAAGCTCTTCGGAGGCCTTGTACTCCTCTACGGCCTCGTGCTTCTCCGCGGGAAGACGCTCCTCCAGGTAGTCTGCTTTCTCCTTCCAGGATGTGGCAGACTCCGCAGCCTCTTTTTCGGAGTCCCGGGCACTTTTCACCTCCTCCCGGGCCTCAGAGAGTTCAGATTCAAGCTCCGCGATTCGCTGCTTGGCCGCGCCCATCTCGGCAACCAGGGGAGTCAAAGACTCAATCTTCTTCTTCAAGGAGTCCCGCTCCTTCTCCAGCCTGGCCTTCTCGCCATGAAGATACTTCACCTGCCCGGAGAGACTGCTCACCTCCTCCTTCAGTTGAGTATCTTCCTCGCTGGCATCCACCGCGTACACATTGAAGAGTGCCTGCAAGCGCACCGATTAAAATGTATATATTGTATAGAAAGCTACAAGAGTAAAGCAAAACCATACCCGCATCATGGATTCCCGGGCAAGACGGCGATTCTCTTTGGGAGTATTGTCTTTGGCCCGCACCCGGTCGAGATCAATGTCCTTCAGGTCACTAAGCATGGCCCGCACGAACTTCTCATCAGCAACCCCGTACTCACTCAGCAGCTGCTTGATGGGCTTCTTGGGGATTACCGGAAGGGCAGAAGACAACAGGGCAAGCGAAGGCGACGACTCAGGTACCGGGTGATCCTTCTTCTGTCTCTTAGCACCGGATCCCTTAACGTCCCGGCCGGTATACGTCACCTCATGCTTCTCGCTTCGGTGCCGGTGCTTGTGAGATCTCTTCTTCTCACCAGGAAGCAAGGCCTCATCACTCCCGGTGGAGCGAGAAGAAATAGATACGGAGGCCGGTGCTTTTTCCTTGCCGGTATCAGCAATGGTAATGATGTCAGCAACCGACGGCTGCACGACTTGGGTCGCGGGAGCTTCAGGATCAGGTTCCCCATACCCCGCATCAGTAAGCTCCAGTAGGGTCTCTTCAACGGACCGACCCGTAGTTTTCGTCCCTAGGTCGACTTCAATATGAAGGGCGTCTTCTCCCTGCCCTATCAGCATATCCATCAGCTGATTATCATCCATCTTGTCCTCCTCTTTGCCTTTCCGGGGTTTCCTCTTCGGTGCTTTCACTGCAATCAGTTCGAAGTTAGTCAAGGAAAAAGGACAGGGTGACATGCAAAAAAAAAACAAAAAAAAAACCTTTCAGCCTCACCGGGAAGCCATCCTAGTCCTAGCCTATAAAGTATAGAGTGCCGGATGAATCTATAGGAGCTCCTCTCCTTCTCATTCCAAATGGCATATACCCGGGCTATCCTCTTCCTTTCTACCTCAGACAAACTGTAGGCCTGGTCCCCGATGGCTTGGAAGGTACCGGTCAGCTGCCACTTCTTATTTTTGATTTGCCACCGGCCCCCAGCTAGAAATACTTTATTCCTCCACCTTTTGCTCATCGAGGAAGGCATATCAGTAACTAGTGGTTCGTAGTCCCTAGCGGCAAATGTCACCGTACCCGCACAGGACAGCTTCCTCGAGTACAGGACCTTGTGCACCGCGCGGAATTCATTTACGGAAGGCCACCCTTGTTGGCACAAGTCCCACATGGCCAACATACTGTATATTTGGCGAATAGCATTCGGGGTCAACTGCCCCGGTGACAGGTTCAGCATCCGCAGCAGATACTGTAGGCACCGGGGCAGAGGTAGCGATAACCCTTGGTGGAACTGGTTCTCGTGTAGCGCCACCCACCCCGGGGCAGGATTCACGGCCATCTCTCCATCCTTGAGAGGCCTAAGCTCTACTGTATCCGGTATTCCCCACTTCAGTCGCATGGCGATGATCTCCTTCATCGTCATACTTCTCCCGGGTTCGTCGCATACGGTCCCGTCCGCAAGTGTATACCTAGGCTTCGGTATGCCCTCGGGAATTGCCACCGTGACTACCGGGGCCTCCGCCGACCCTCCCTCGTTCTCACCCTCGTCGGACTCCTCACTGCTCTTCGAGAACACCCCAGTCGAGGATCCGGTATTCTCTGCTAATTGACTTACTTGCGCTAAGTACCGATCGATGTCCACTTCAGCTTGCCTGGCAGAGGACTGGTACGACGATCCCGCATCCCCACCCTTGGTTTCTGATTCCATCCTAACTACGGTACCGGGGACCTCAAAACTCGATATATCTGGAATCAGAAGCACAAGGGTTAGCCTAGCCAGATCTAAGACCATGTTGGAGCGCGGATCACTCCCCACTTCAAACAAAAAACCCAGAAAAAACCCAGAAAAAACCAAGAAAAAAACCCAGAAATTCAAGCAAAGTCCATAAACACCCAATCGGCCGTAGCAATTCCTACCCACTTTCACATATTGCTTATTCTGAGTAACCCAGAAACGCAAACAAAAAACCCAGGAAAAACGCAAAAAAAAAAAAAAAAAAACATCTCAAACGGAAACACACAAGAAAAAACCAAAAACCAAACCACATTCTCTTACCTCTTTTCCTACAGTCGCTAATCCGGCCAAGGCCTTCTCTGTGATCGCACCTCAGGGCTTTCGTCTTCACTCCTCACAGCAACAGAAGCACACAGAGAGAAGGTAAAACGCAAAGCTCGCAAATTCTCAGAATTTTGGAAAAAGTGAGAAGGGAAACAGACTGTTTCCCTCTTAAATTCAATCTCCAAAGCATCAGGGCCGTTGAAGATGAAAAGCCCTAAATCGCAGGATCACTACACGTGTCCCACGTCTCGAAAACCGTCAGTTGAGGGGACGGGCATTTATTGCAGTCAGTCTGCCCCACGTGGCTGACATGCACCGCCTACCCCACTGGATACCACGAGGCTCACATCCTCTACCCCATCGGGTATCAGAGTTAAGTTCTCTCTACCCCATCGGGTATCAGAGCCAAGTCCTCTCTCCACCCAATTGGGTACCGGAGGCTCACATCCTCTACCCCATCGGGTATCAGAGCCAAGTCCTCTCTCTACCCCATCGGGTACCAGAGCCAAGTCCTCTCTACCCCATTGGGTACCGGAGGCTCACATCCTCTATCCCATCGGGTATCAGAGTCAAGTCCTCTCAACCCCATTGGGTACCGGAGGCTCACATCCTCTACCCCATCGGGTATCAGAGCCAAGTCCTCTCTCTGCCCCATTGGGTACCGGAGGCTCACATCCTCTACCCCATCGGGTCTCAGAGCCAAGTCCTCTCAACCCCATTGGGTACCGCAGGCTCACATCCTCTACCCCATCGGGTATCAGAGCCAAGTCCTCTCTACCCCATTGGGTACCGGAGGCTCACATCCTCTACCCCATCGGGTATTAGAGCCAAGTCCTCTCTCTACCCCATTGGGTACCGGAGGCTCACATCCTCTACCCCATCGGGTATCAGAGCCAAGTCCTCTCTACCCCATTGGGTACCGGAGGCTCACATCCTCGATCTACCCCATCGGGTATCAGAGCCAAGTCCTCTCTCTGCCCCATTGGGTACCGGAGGCTCACATCCTCTACCCCATCGGGTCTCAGAGCCAAGTCCTCTCAACCCCATTGGGTACCGCAGGCTCACATCCTCTACCCCATCGGGTATCAGAGCCAAGTCCTCTCTACCCCATTGGGTACCGGAGGCTCACATCCTCTACCCCATCGGGTATTAGAGCCAAGTCCTCTCTCTACCCCATTGGGTACCGGAGGCTCACATCCTCTACCCCATCGGGTATTAGAGCCAAGTCCTCTCTCTACCCCATTGGGTACCGGAGGCTCACATCCTCTACCCCATCGGGTATCAGAGCCAAGTCCTCTCTACCCCATTGGGTACCGGAGGCTCACATCCTCGATCTACCCCATCGGGTATCAGAGCCAAGTCCTCTCTCTGCCCCATTGGGTACCGGAGGCTCACATCCTCTACCCCATCGGGTCTCAGAGCCAAGTCCTCTCAACCCCATTGGGTACCGCAGGCTCACATCCTCTACCCCATCGGGTATCAGAGCCAAGTCCTCTCTACCCCATTGGGTACCGGAGGCTCACATCCTCTACCCCATCGGGTATTAGAGCCAAGTCCTCTCTCTACCCCATTGGGTACCGGAGGCTCACATCCTCTACCCCATCGGGTCTCAGAGCCAAGTCCTCTCTACCCCATTGGGTACCGGAGGCTCACATCCTCTACCCCATCGGGTATCAGAGCCAAGTCCTCTCTCTACCCCATCGGGTACCAGAGCCAAGTCCTCTCTACCCCATTGGGTACCGGAGGCTCACATCCTCTACCCCATCGGGTATCAGGGTCAAGTCCTCTCTACCCCATTGGGTATCAGGGTCAAGTCCTCTCTACCCCATTGGGTACCGGAGGCTCACATCCTCTACCCCATCGGGTATCAGAGTCAAGTCCTCTCTACCCCATTGGGTACCGGAGGCTCAAATCCTCTACCCCATCGGGTATCAGAGTCAAGTCCTCTCTCTACCCCATCGGGTACCAGAACCAAGTCCTCTCTACCCCATTGGGTACCGGAGGCTCAACCCTCACCCTATCGCAGCGTGTAGATTAGCTACCTACAGCGTAACCCGCTCAAGATATCCCTTGAACGGGAACTTGGGGGACTCCCTATAGGCACACTAGTGCCAAACTTCCGAGACAATAATAAGTCCCCACCCAAGAAACATCTTGAACGGGAACTTGGGGAACTTGTACATACTAGGGAAGTCTCAACTAAGTTTGGCACTATCGGCTGGGCCCCATCGGTACTCCCATGTACTATGCCATGGGCCGGGTTCACGACCCACCATGGCGGGGCTCATTTGGGATGCCACCCCGGGCACCCAGGGCCCTGGGCAAGGCGAGCACAGCCCAACTATGTACACAACAGGAGGACTGATATGGCATCAGAAGAACAACTAGTGTCCCACATCGAAGATGGGGGAGACTCCCTTCATATGCTCGAGTATAAAGGCATTAGCACAACCACCTTTTACGGGTAATAACTCCTTTTGTCCACTATTTACTTGATACGCATCTATATTAGTTTCTCATTCAGGCATCGGAGAGGCGTAAACCGTCCGGTACGGTTTACCCCTCTAAGCGTGTGTTATTGATATAGGATTTAGGAGTTGGATCGGTACCCCAGACGGTATAGCATTCTGTGTGAGGTACCCGGAGAAAGCCACCAGAAACATCTAGTTCTACAAGAGAGAGAGAGAGAGAGAGAGAGAGAGAGAGAGAGAGAGAGAGAGAGAGAGAGAGAGAGAGAGAGAGAGAGAGAGAGAGAGAGAGTTTTACGTACATGTGTGTGACATGGCAGATCTGATCGGCCGTAGTATTGGAACTAGTACTACAGTTGCCGCAAGTGACTTTATTGATGTTTCGGTCATCCGAAGCACTACTACTCCATCCAAGTTCTCCGCTGCATGGATCTACGCTGAAATTCCAGTTCTTACCGAGTGTCTTTCCGATGTCCGTTAAAGCTTGTACTACACGCATATCAGTAAAATGCAACCATTTAATTCTTGTAAACAAACACCATCCGAGCTCAAACATATTGCAAGCATCACGTATATCACTTACTTTCATCTGGAGATAATCGATTAGCTCCGAAAGCAAAGCTCGTAGAGAAAACTAGCAAGAGAGAACCAATAAGAAGCTAAGAGAAGAAGAACGTGTAATTCATTTTGCCTTTTACTCTGTATATGGTGAAAATGTTTCTGATTTGAAGGGGATCTGATGCCCAAAATGAGTTTTTGCATGCAGAGAGTGATCGAGATAAATAGACCGTCGAGATATTTATTGAAGATTTGGTGATATGGTTAACGTGCAATAATTTACGTTTGTGAAGATTTGGTGGATCCTCTATTATTGCAAAGCAAGCATGGTGATGCTGTTGCAGCATGGCACAAATAGTCATTTCTCATTTCTCATTTCTTCTATTGTAATCAGTTTAGGTAGGATTTAAGTAGTGTGAATCCTCTTAAGTCTTCTTTCTCTTTTCTTTGTCTGTATATTTACTCATTCATGTAAAGGTTCCAATACAATTCAATACAAAGAAAATTTACACCATCAATTTGTGTTTTTCCACAATATTCGATCTTGGATTGATGAGTAATTTCTATAATGCGAGACTATATATATACGAACACCATTTTTTACTCACATTAAGGGAATAAGAGGGAGGAGACCTCGTCAAATGCACGAGGTCACAATCCAGAGTCAGTTTTATAGTACTTTCTACGTTAATTACTTGGCTACCTGTGAAAACAAACAAAACGTATCCGAATCAATCTCATTCCTGTTTTTCTTATGTTTAACTTGTCAAATGCATCCAGCTTCTGCATGCATGTGCCACGACAACGAGAGGTTTTGTGGCCACTATCGAATTAAATTAAAAATTGAAACTATAGAAAATCAACAAAGATTGTTGATTAATCTAGGGCTTTTTATTTAAAGGTGACAATTTGGGCATTTGACTATTCAATTAAGAACTTGTTATCATAAAACTTTCTTTTCGGTTTATGGGGTTGGTGGATCAGTACGTATTAGTCAGTATGTGCATAGAGGGAAGTTGACTAGTCAGTCAATCTGATACGAGCGCGCCACAGTTTCATGGTTTCCTTGACCTTTTAAATACCAAGTCGACCATATTTTTGAGGTTTCACATGCACCTTCACATTTTTAATTGATTTAATTGATTTTTAGATGGATATCTACATTTATATGACACGAGTTGACATTTTTTGTTCTTTATCGGGCCAATCTGTTAGCTTCGAAAAGTCTCTTGTTTTCTGTTCTCCTAACACCGACAAGAACCTTGCTAATGATATCAGCTCCATCTGTGGTTCTCCCCTTACTGATGACCTGGGAAAGTATTTGGGAATGCCTCTTTTGCATTCTAGAGTAAATAAGCATACTTACAATGGCATTCTTGATAAGGTTCAAGGAAGGCTAGCCACCTGGAAGAGTAAGACCCTCAATGTGGCAGGAAGATTGGCTCTAATTCAATCTGTGTCTTCTTCCATCCCAATCTATGCTATGCAAACAGCCAAATTACCAATGGACCTTTGTCATAAATTGGATAAACTAAATCGGGATTTTCTCTGGGGTGATACTGTAGAGAAAAAGAGAATTCATCTTGTCAACTGGGATACTGTTTGCTTACCCAAATATCTTGGTGGCTTGGGAATCAAAAGAACTGCTGACATGAACCAAGCCATGCTTGCCAAAGCTAGTTGGAGGATTTTTCAAGGTGATACTGGCCTTTGGAGCTCCATCTACAAAGCGAAATATCTTGCCAATTGCTCTATTACTGACAGAAATTATAGAAACCCCTCTGGAAGCTCTAGCACTTGGAGAGGTGTGGTTCATGGATCAGATTTGCTCCGTAATGGCCTTGTCTGGAGGGTTGGAGATGGAAGAACTATAAAATTCTGGACAGACGTATGGATTGGTAAGCTTCCGCTTTTTAATGTAGCCATGCCTAATGCTCATATTGATATGAATGCTCTTGTTTGCTCTTTTTGGGATAACAATGGTTGGAATTTGAATTTACTATCTCTATGCTTACCTCAAGATATTATTCATGAAATTCTTTGTGTTCCCCCTGGCTTTGATGGTTGTGGAGCTGATATGCAAATTTGGGGTTACACTACTAATGGATGTTTTACTGTGAAATCAGCCTATAGTAGTGTTTTTAACCCTATGGAACATAATCGATTCCAATGGAAATTCATTTGGGGAATGAACATTCCTCCCAAATTAAAAACCTTTTTATGGACAATTGTTCATGGTAGACTTCTTACAAATGTCCAGAGAGTTAGAAGAGGGTTTACTGAAAATGATAAGTGTCATGCTTGTACAAGGAGCCAAGAAACTCTTCTGCATCTATTTAGGGACTGCCCTAAAGCTATCACCATATGGGAGTCTCTCAATTGGCCTACCACTATCAGAAATGCTTTTCAATTGGATTGGCTTGGATGGCTTGCTGCAAATCTTCACTGCCTTATCTTCTACACTGAGAATTTAAGATGGTGCATTATCTTTGTTTTCACTTGTTGGTACTTATGGAAGTGGAGAAATAAGGTAGTTTTTGAGGATAATTTCCAGCTGCCTACCAATGCTACTCAACTCATCGTTAATGCTGCAAATGAATGGATGAATGCTCAAACTCAACTCTCCAGGTTAGATAGTTATTGTCTTAATATCCTTTCTTGGTTGAAACCTCCAATCGGATTTATGAAACTTAATGTGGATGGCACCAGATCCAATCAATCTGGGTTTATTGGAGCTGGTGGGGTAATTAGAGATCACAATGGAGATTGGTTGTCAGGCTTCAGCATAAACTTGGGGGTTGGCCAAATCATCAATGCTGAAGCTAGGGGGTTGCTTTCTGGGTTGAAACTTGCTTCTGACCTGAATATCAGAAAGCTTGAAGTAGAATCTGACTCGGCTATCTTTGTTAAGTTGCTGATTGATGGTTGCCCTATATCTCATCCTTTAGGCAACATTATCAACAGTTGTAGACATCTAATCAATGGTTTTGAAGACGTTAGGATCCGACATATTTTCAGGGAATGCAACTATACTGCTGATGCTCTTGCTAAGGGAAGTCTCAGCCATGACTATGGTATTGTGATTTTTGACACCCCTCCCCCTCATGTTGCTAGTGCTTTCACTGATGATCTTTGCAATCTCCCAAGAGCTAGGAGAGTTAGAACAGGGCCTGAGGGCTAATTTTCTGTTTTTCCTTTTGTTTCAGGCCTTTTAGGCCTCCTTTGTAACCAAAAAAAAAAAAAAAAAAAAAAAAAAAAAGTCGATATGTGAGACCACCTGCCATCCATATATATGCTCTACGTCACTTAACATGAGTTGTATATGTGTTTAGATAGATCTTTAAAATTTGATTTAACTTTTAAATTGTTAAATCATGAATTTAAATAACTAAATTTATATAAATAAGAGAGTTTGAACACACTATCCAAACCAATTTGAATGCAAATATTTTCTCCAACTTGGTGCACGGAGGTCCATATTTACTATCTTCTAATTCTCAGTTAACTGTTCATCGGCTTATGAACAGTTCCGGCTCGAGCCGAGCCTTAATGTGAAAAGTCTATTTTACCCCTGCCTCCTGTCTCTTGCATCGACACCTGTACGGCAGCTCAATGCTATCGTGTCTCTGCTTCTTCGCTCCAGAGAGGTGGAGAGAGAGAGCGAGGAAAGTGGTGTTGTTCGTTACCATTTACTACAACTCCGATTCCATCTTCCTTGCTACGACGTTCCTTTTGTCCTCCGATTAGTCGCTAGCTCAGAGTTGCACAACTGCTGTTTTACCCGCATCTGAGGACTCTTGGGAACATCAGCTCCTCCGGTGCAAGTGATTTGTGGGTAATTTGTTTTATGCTAGGATCTATTCTTCGTCAAATTTCTGTGTTTTGTCATTGGCAGAGAGTATAAGAGAGGGAGAAAGTTGCTAATAATAGGTTCTGCATGTCATAATTGTTTGAACTTGCTTGAAGTATTTAAGAAATGCTGACAACAGAAGCGTCAAATGGTTTAGAATGTCATGAAGTTATTTGGTTTCTTTTCGCAGCAAGCTATTGGATTTGATTCTGCATGTTGGATCTCTGCAATCTACTAATTGATTTGGGGTAGGAGAGGCAGAGTGATTGTGGAGGAAATGGAAGAAGAATTGACAGCGAAAGATTAACGGGTGAGTGAGCTATTAATTTTGGACTAACCTAATTGTTTGGTTTGTGAATAAATCAATTGATTTGTGAGGTAATCGTTTATTGTTTAGGCTGCATCATATTTTTTTGTGGATAGAGATATTCTTTGGAGGCTCTACAAAGAATACGACTTTGGGTGAGATTTTATTATTATTATGATTTTTTTTTTTTTTTTTGGTTTTTGTCGGAAAGTTTATATGGGTTTGTTATTGGTTAGCATTGATTGTTTTGATGGGTTTATTTCGATTTGTTCATAATCTTGAGATTTTGAGGTTTAATTATGGATCAAAGGTTTATAAAGTTAGAGTTTGTTTTGATAGTTTTTTTATTTGTACTTGAAGTTTTGTTATTTGTCAAACAGAGAGGAGAGGAATCTTTCTTACTTGAAAGAAGGAGAAGGAAGAAGAGAGGAGCTTTTCTTTGCTTGAAAGAAACGAAGTGGAAGGTATTGGATCTGATTTGTTGGTTTTGTTTTTTGTTTGTAATCTGAGATTCTGTGGAAGGTATTCTGCCAATGCTTTTATTTTTATTTTTATTTTTATTTTTTCACATTGATGTAAACTTTAGGCACTTAGTTTCCATCGATGTATAGTTTAGTTCATAGATTGTTTTCAGTTCTTCAAATTTATACTTTCTCAATTTTTCAAGCAAAGTTTTAGATTATAAACGTTGAGCATTTACAATGCTTTTCTGGTGTTCTTGATTATTAGGTTTTTATTATACGCTTCTCAGTTTATGTCATTTATACTTAACAGAACAAGAAGAAAGAAAGAAGGTGAGGGAAGTGGGGATTTTGAAGAAGAATCCCGAGATCTTGAAGGAGCAGATTCATAAGTTGAATAAGCAAAGTAAGTTTACCTAAAACTTTTTGTTCAAAGTCATAAGTCTACTTTCATCTGTCTCAAACCAAGAGGTCTGTTAATAGAGTGGTCATAAATACTTATAAATCCAGTATTTTGGATATCTAAAAAGTATAGAAAAACTGAAAGTGATGCTCATCTAAAAACTACACTTGCTGAAACAGAGTGTAAGCTGTGTTTGTTTTATTCATCAGCTTATATTTTTACTTCTATGAGTTACAGGTTTCATTCTGTCTCTTCATGTAGCCAACAATTGACATAAACTTTGTGTTCTACTAACAGCTAACTCAGAGAAATTTAGGTAGTGTTTTAAAATGCTTTAAACCAAATAGAGGAGCAGCGCTCTAGAATAATATCAATGAGTTTCCAAAGTTGTTTGAGTTCTTATTTCCTATTTGTGCTACTTTTGCTGTTCTTGGAACCAAAATAGAGCATATGAGTTGTGAATTAATATCTCTAATTTAGTATTTCGTATTTTGCATTGCAGTATATTGAATCAGTATCACACAGAGCATGTCAATTCTATTCCAACCTTTTGCTTTAATTCTGTAGCTTATATCTCATTTTGCTCTTCATTTTGAATACATTAATGGCAGCAAAAACTGGAAAGACAAAGATTATGAGACTTCTACGAGATGATAATACAAAAGATCAAGATACTCAAAGACAGGCAGAGAGAATTGATATGGACACACATTCTCAGATTATATCAAGAAAGCGGAAACAAGGTAAGTAACAACGTATTAATAAGAAATTTGAGTTTTTATGGATTGGGAGAAAAGAAATTGCAGACTACATTATTTTATTTAATAACTATGGCTTTGAAATGTTGTGAGTTAAAAATTTCTTTAGTTGTTGCAATACCTTCACCCTCCAAATTTAGAATTTGGTTAATATGAATTTTAGTCATGACAGTGTTCAGAGTGTTAAAATTTGGTTAATTTTGCGTCTCAATTGTAAAGTTGTCAATACAGAAGCATAGATAGATATGCATCTCTGCTAATATTCATTTGAAGATCGGTGTTTTGATTGTTCTTGCTTTTTGTTGAGCTGTCAAATTAACTACTCACTGCATTTCATCCTTCATTCTATATTTATTTCTTTACTAGAGTTCATGCATTAATATGTTTACATTCCATTTGATATTATTATATTGTGTAATTAGCGGTGAAAAAGAAATTTTATCCCTGTTTTTTTGTCAATATTCTTCTATTCTAATTTTGATTCTGTTAGATGATATTAGTTTTTACATTTTACAGACTTTGTTTACTCTACAGTTTCGGATCTGAACAACTTGGTGCAATATACACAGGGTATGACCTTTATATCCACAGACTTTGTTCACTGCAGATAATTTACTTTGTTGAACACTCTTTTGTTCTGACTCAATCAAAATATTTAAAAAGGTGTAAGAGTGATATATATGGTTTAAGGTTATGAAACAAGGAAGAGGGTTAAGACTGCTCTTTTTGGTTGATCTCTTCTTTTCTGATGTTATAGACTACTTTTGCCTTTGTTTTTTCAGCTTCTTTTTTGAAGCAGTAAAATGGAACTGAAAAGCTAAAAGTTATACATATCAGGATTCATTGCATACAATTAATTGCATAGAACTAAATTAGTAGTCAGATGGAAACAGGTTATCCATTATACCCTGAGAAATTGCTTGGTTGCTCTGAAAGGGTTTGGACTTTTTTTCCTTTTTTTTTTTTTCAACTTGAATCAACTTTCATTCCTGAATTCAACTTTACCTCTGAACTACGTACATGAACATATTATACACTCTTACTGACATTTGGATACACTTTGAACTGTTTTATGTTCTGTGCCTTCAAATTAGCAAGACTCTTTTTTTTTTTTATCGATCACAGCAACTCTTTTTTTGTACTTGAACCTTAAATGCAAACTCATTCAAATCCACTTACAATTATTTTATTTCAATGGGATCCTTATTTATGTACTTCTGCAGGTCCACTGTAGACAGTTGAATCATGGAAGTAAATTCCTTTCAAAAATATCAATCTATGAACAATGTCAACAATATTGAAACGAAGTGCCTTCACGACTTATACCTTCTCTTCGAATACAATTTCCCTCTCATTTTCAGCCTGAACAAAACATAGAGCATACATTGCTTCGTCACATAAGACCGTATCAAATTACTTTCAAAATCAGAGTTCGTGCATCCAGACTGTGGAGACCGAAAAAGTATAACAGTGACTTATACGATGGCCTCCATTATCTGTTAGTCGACCAAGAGGCAAGCTTTTTACAATTTTCTTTTTACAATTAACATAATTGTTTCAAAACTCTGAACATAACTTTCTTCATTTCTAAGTCTGTGCAGGGACATGCTATTCACGGTTTAATTGAGGAATCTGCTTATCCTTACATGTCCAAGAAAATGGAAGAAGGACAGGTGGATGACATTACCAATTTCTATAACCGAAAACCTGTATAAAAATATAAACTTGCTGATCATGTGGTAGAACCGTGTTTCAAGGAGTCAACAAAGTTTGAGCCTGTAATGGATGCATTCCCTCCAATCCCAGAACATTCATTTAACTTCCTTCATTTTGACAACTTGGAGGACCAGATGAGGACTCAGACAGTACTTAAGGGTATGTTTATCAGTTCTAAATAAACAACTTCTAAATTTATACATTATATTAAAAGTCAAATCATGCTAACAATTTTTATTTTTATTTTTTATGCAAGATGTTTACGGTTGTATCAAATCACTCATACCAGAACATCAAGTTACTGTCAAAGACACTGGAAAATTGGAATCAAAATGTGAAATCTTTGTAGAAAATTTGAGGTATGTTATTTCCAGATTACTTGATCCATTACATTTATTCAATGCTTTGACAAGAAATTGAAAACTACCTTTTGAAAATGCAGGAGGGAGGATATCAGAATTACCTTCTTGGGTGACATAGCTAGAGAGTTTGATATGGAAAGAGTTAAACAGTTATCCCCACCAGTGCTCGCTGTATTCACGGGTTTAAGGTTGACCAAATTCCAAGGTAAACATTAATTAAAAACAATGATACTGATTATTTTTACAGCTGACAACTACATATAATTATTGTTATAACTTACAGAACGGGTAACAGCAGCAACAACAGGCCATTCATGCATCATGATCAATCCAGATATTCCAATAGCAAATGAATGCAAAGCTGAGTGAGTCATTTTTATTATAACATTGCTGTATCAATCAAATCATTCATCTAAAGTTTGCTCATTCATCTAAAGTCAAAATTCCAGCATTGGCATTTCAAAATATTAATCCCAGTGTAAACAAATTCCAGGTTCTCGAAAGCAGGTGACAAAGTGAAAAGTACCTTTCAAACGGCAACAGCAGAAGAGATGATAGACAAAACAACAAAGTCGGTCTTTGAATTAAACACATTGGATCCAGATATATACATGGTATGACAAATGATTTTCATTTCTACCTTCCTCTAATTACATATTTGAATAAAAATATCTTACTTAAGTGTTTGCACTTTACATTACAGAATAAAACAGTGTATTGCACTGCTTCGATCCTCCAGTTTCCAGTTCATAATGGTTGGTGGTATAGAGGCTGTTCAAAGTGTTTTAAACAACTTAAGCAAACACAAGACACCGGTGAATTAATTTGTCCTAAACATGATGTGCAAATAGCTGTGCCATGGTAAATCAACTAACAACCTTATTTCTAAACATTAATTGTACAGCTAATAAGAACATTACAACTTTAATGAAAACCAACTTCATTTAAAGGAAGTCTATGTCATAATTGGTTGAAATTAATTGAAATTTACATTCAATGTAACGCATTTCTTTTTGCCTGCAGTTACAAAGTTTATGTCACCATTCGAGATGATAATAATCAAGCAACACTCATTCTGATGGGGAGACAGGCTGAGCAGCTGTTTGGCATCAATTGTCAAAATCTGGTGAACAAAAGACTGTATCCAACATAGCAGACACTACAAGAAGAGATTAAGAAGAAAACTGATGAAACCTATCTCTTCGAAATCACAGTCACTCAATATACCGAGCTGATGGTCAGAAACATTTTCCCAAGTAAGCAATCCTTTGCATCGATGGTGGAACATAGCCCAACCACTGTAACACCGGAGCAGCTTCCAACTGAAAGAAAAAGAAACATTGAAGCAAGTGGAAAAGCTTTGTGAATCGTACAGCCTGAGAAAAAAGCCAAGAAGTAAGCATTAGTCAATCTCAATTTCACTGTTTTATGTGTGATATTAACTTTTGCATACAGTTTTATAAATCTGCTATAAATTTGTGATTTAATTCTAACATTTTTTATTATGAAAACCTTATAATCTGTTCAAAGTAGTCAACTTGCCACACCTTATAATTAATTCCTCACAACTAAATATACTTAACTAATTTACTCTACATAGATAAAATGACTTTGATAAAGTGATTTACTCACCATATCCAAATAATAACGACGTGTTCTTTTATTTAAAGCAAGAAGGAGACCAAGCATGGAGCAATGATATTGGCATCATCAGTGTCATCATCAGCAAGCAAAGAACAACTTTAGAAAGAAAAGGCAGACTGAATCTAAATTGCTCCTCTGTACACCTGTAACTTATTTTATCTAATTATACCTGCGCTGACTCCATTTTGGGTACAGCTATAGTCAGCGAAACAACTGGATCTTTTGGGAACTGGAGGTATTAATTTTTTGGTCAAACTCCAGTCCAACTTTTTGGTAATTAGCTCCAGTTGTTTCAGCAGTGATAACAGATCTAATGATCTTTGAACAATGGAAGCAGTTAATTTTTTGGACAACCAATGCCAGCTACTCTGGCTGGGTTATACTAGCTTCCTTTGAATCAAATACTCTATCAGTACTGTATTGACTTAACTATATGTAGTAATTTGTGAGTAATGTTTAAATTCCATTTCTTCATAAACTGTTATCTTTACAATACAGTTCTTTATTACATATCATATCACATTAAAAGCCTGGTGTATGTTTTACCAATTAGTCTAAATATCATGTCATATTTTGTGGTTTGCATAATCAAGTTTTTTCTTACAATTCGTTTCACTTACAAGTTTTCGCAGATAGCAGGACTACATTTAATCTTTGTTTCGATTTGTTTTTACACCATTTATTGAACTCATAATTTTATTATGTTTACAACTCAATCAATCATTACAAGATTTGGAACCGCCACTACAATTTTAGTATGCTTTTTAGATATCATTATTCCATATTCCATCTTTTTGTTCTTTGTTCTGAAATCTGAAGTATGATTGGTAAATCTCTTTATTGTTCACTTTATCTGTTGCTTCCAGATTATCGCTCTCATCAATAGAATCTCCTACAATTGAGGACCTGTCCATCCAAGCTAGCCAGTTAATTTTGGGTATGCTCAATCCTACCAAAATTTTGCTGCCCGACTTGGATGGAGTATTTCTATCATTCATGTCTATGATTATACATCAGTAATTCCCACAAGAAACTAAAAGAATCAAGTCATACTCCGCAGCAACGCGCGGGCAACTATACTAGTTATTATTAGTTCAAGGTCCTACAAGCACGTTAGGGAATTACTGCAGCCATTATTTTAGACTAAGTACATGATGGACACTTTGTCTTCATTTCAAGTTCTCATGAGGAGGAAATAAAGGATTGAAGGTGTTTGGATACCTTATGTACATTTGCCATCTCTAGCATTGCTTCTTCACATCTATTTTTTTTTGTTGGTCAAAGATAACTATGATATCTGCATTGGATAATCCCTTGGATTAACTTTGTTCAGAGAGGACGGCATTACAATGACATGCAGTGGCGGAGTCAGAAAATGATCTCAACTAGGACACTTAAAAGTTTATAAAAAAAAAATTAAACTTAAAATATATCAAAATTGTAATAAAAATAATAATTATAATAAGGTTAGGAAAAGATCAATATCTATTTTTGTACTAAATGTTGAAGGAAATCGACTTTTGTGTGCCTTATCAAACTAGGATTAGTTTTATGATTGTAATAGGAGAGAAGGCTCTAGAATTCCTAGATATATTCGGAATAGTTTTCCTTGTATTATTAGAATATGTACTTTGTAATCCCTATATATAGGGCTCCTATTATCAATAGTGATACACACAATTCTCTCTCAAATCTCTCATTCTAAAACACGTTATCAGCACGAGCCCTAACCACAAGAAAAAAAAAACCAAAACAGAAAATCCTTCAAGCCACCACTGCCTCCACTTGCCGTGCCGCACGCCCCTGCTTCTCCGCTGCCCCTGCAGTCTTCTTGGACCTCCCCTACACCTCTACTGCACCTGCAGCATCACCGCACGCCTACTGCCCCTGCAGCATCACCGCACGCCTGCTGCCCCTGCAGCATAACAGGACGCTCGTTCCTGTGCAGATGAGCCTGCTTGTACGCCCCGAAACGTCTTGATCGAGACCTCAGATCAAAATCCTTCCTTCATAAAAGTTGTTCATCTCTGTCTCTTCTATCTGACCTCCGAATTTCAGCCTTATCAGAGTGTTTTTGAAACCTTTACACCAATCGAAGTGAAAGCTGTTCAGAAGTAAATCTGCTCCGAATTTCAACAAGTAAGTTTTAAATTAAACTTCCTGCTTTCCGAAATTTAAATTTCTCCTTTCTTTTCCTTAGGGACTTGCAACCTCCCTTCTTCTACATCCCACCTTTCTTATGACGTGGGTTCGATTATTTGAAAAGCAGAATCATGGGGATTCACGCTATACGAAGTAAGAGCCGTAAACCACGAACTAAGAGCTTTCATAAACCACGAACTAAGAGCGTTCGTGAGCATCGAAATATTACGGACTAAGAGTGTTCGTAAGCTTTGGACTAAGAGCGTCCGTAAGCATCGATTTATGACCATATAAACATCATTGTTTCGGTCTAATCCAAATATTCTTGGAAATCGATTTCTTGGTAGCATTAAGGCTCAGAAATCTTATATTAGTTTTCGTGGAAGCATTGACTCCGAAACTAAATACGTTCTTGCTTTCCTTTCCAGGATGTCAGACATGAACGAGCTCGATTTTACTCCATTGGATTCTACGGGCACAAAATATTTTCATGTGGGCTCATAATGTTAAGCTCCACCTAATTGCCCTTTATTTATTGCCTACAATCCAGAAGTCTTGTTCTAAAGGAACCACTCAAGGCTCTCAAACTGAGATAGATAATTCCAGAGCATTTACCCTGATCAAGCGCCACATGGAGATGGCCCTCTAGTTTGCGTACATGAATGAGGATACCGCTAAGAACCTTTGGGTTGCGCCTCGTAAACGTTTTAGTAACGTTCACGATTTTCCGAACTTAGAAGCATGATGGAATAATATCTGCTTCTCTAAACTTTGAAAGAGTTATGAAATATTGTTCGGAAGCTCTCCGCATTAGATCATTGATGCATGATTGTGGAAAATCACAAAAGAACAAATTGATTGAGAAAACCCTAACGTGACCATAGGAGTCATGACGTTGAGGGTATAAGATTGGACACCATGGCGCCACTTTTGGCCATGGTAGCACTATTCCAATGCCATTGGTCCTAGGGACCATATGTATTGTGTCAATACATCTCAATCAAGAGAGCATCCTCTTCATGGTATTTTAAGGAGTACCTGATCAACGGTGATCAAGATATCGAGCTATGGAAGACTTTAAATCTGGCGATAGACAAAATGCCACAGATTTTATTAGTATAGTCTTTTATATTTCCAAGAATTATATAATGACAGTTATGCCTTAATCAATAAAATGACTTATTGGATTAACTCTTTCTCACTAGGCTCATTTAATTAAGTATGATATCTAGGAAACTAGTTTGAGATTAGTGGTAATTAAGTGAGCCTCGCTCCACCGACATCTCTTCCTACTTTCCTGGTTATATTTAATTAGAGTTACCAAATGGATTGAGTGACTACAATTTGTCTAATGTTTGATTTTTATTTTGGATTAGATAATGGTCACGAAACTTTGATGTAATCATTGGCTATTTTATTAATAAAGTGTTGATTTATTTTATCACATGTCTTGGTCATATTTATCGAACTTTATTACTTCAAAGATATAAGAGCCAATGGTTTTCATGTGGAAACACATTGTGAGAATGGACAAGAGTTCCTTTGCATCACCTCTAATGACTACGGACATAAAAAAGTCTTAGAGAGACTTATGTGTCGTTCTAGTGGGTTGTATGCAACCACTATTTGAATAATTGAATCCAATCATGTTATAAAAGATGATTTATGGGATTCCAACACATATAGGCTTTGGCATGACCGTTTGGGACACCCAGGTCGTGACATGATGATCCGTATATTAAAGACTTCACACGGACATCCATTCTTCAGGACGAAGAGAAGTAAGAACCAAATATTGGTTCGAGGAGAAGCACATGCGCCTCAAGACCGGCCACTTAGGGCCGGCGCCGTCTACCCCCTACGGCCCCCACATGGCTTTGAAGCCATGGATTCCTATTTGACTCCTCTTTCTACTTCTAAAGTCAATTGTGACTTCATGGCTCAACCAAAATCCTCATTGGTTGTTTCTAAAGCCCATCATTCGTTCTGCAAAGCCTACTCTTTAGCAAAATTAGGATCGAGACCATCCTATGCAAAGGATACTAAGGAAATAATTCCATTCTTAAGTAGAATCCAAGGGATTCTGTGGATCGATTCAACCAACTTGCGGACTGCGTAGATATTTTATGGTGTTGGTTGATGTGCGGGCACGCTGGTCATGTGTCGCGCTATCATCCACTCGTCATGCTGCTTATGATAAACTCGTAGCCCAGATCATATGGCTACAGGTTCACTACCCGGATCATCCAATCCAGTCCATTCGACTTGATAATGCTAGAGAGTTTACATCAAAAAATTTCGATGACTATTGCATATCATTGGGGATTGATATTAGGCATCATATTCTCATGTACACACCCCAATGGTCTCGCGTAAAAGCTACCATTAAATGACTACGATGGTAGCCCGGACATTTGGTAATGCGCACCAATATTTCCGCTTGGGGTTATGCAATATCGCATGCAGCTATGCAAATTCATCTACGACCCATAGCCACTCAACCTTTATTTGCGTTACAGCTAGTGACTAGATGCGAGTCTAATATCTCGTACTTATGCATATTTGAGTGTGCGGTTTATGTGCCAATCGCGCCTCCACAACGCATCAAAATGGGTCATTGCAACAAATGCATATTTGTGTTGGATATAAATCTCCAACTATAAGTCCGCTATGTAGAACCCTTGACAGGCGATCTCTTTACCGCTAGATTTGCGGATCGTCACTTTGATGAGAAGTCTTCCCGTCGTTAGGGGGAGATTAGAACGTCAACGTTCAACAGGAACGACAAGAATTGTCGTGGTCTGTCCCCACTATGTCTCATCTTGATCCCCTAAAAGTGACGAGATCACATATACCTGCTGCAAATATGCCTGCAAGGATTGATGTCTCCATAAGAGGACATGGCGCCACCCAGAGGAGATGGGCACGGCACCACCACCATGGATGGTGGTATTGTCACGCCACAAGGTGGCATAATGGCGTCATAGGCCATAGGTTCTGCTAGAGAGCGTAGGAGACCCATAGGTTCGATGGATTCTCG
The DNA here is from genome assembly GCF_958449725.1 of Rosa rugosa. Lineage (NCBI taxonomy): Eukaryota > Viridiplantae > Streptophyta > Magnoliopsida > Rosales > Rosaceae > Rosa > Rosa rugosa. The sequence continues at coordinate 79,240 of NW_026908943.1, read as the reverse complement.
CCCTAGGAAGAGAGCGAGTTTGGCACAACTTGATCCATTGATCATTGATATTCAAAATCCGTCTCATGAGAATATTCTGGAGTGTGGTTATGTCCAAGAGACATTGTTGGGGAACGCCTCAATGTTAGAACCAATTCCTGAGAATATAGAGATCTCTACAAACTACACTAGTGTACATGAGGACGTTGGATTATTGAGATCAATGACATCGGACCTTACTCCGTTAAAGAATGCCAACGTAGAGAAAATTGGCCTAAATGGAAAGATACGATCCAGGTTGAATTGGATTCACTAACGAAGAGGAAGGATTTCGGGCCTGATATGCCAACACCTCCTAACATAAAACTTGTTGACATTAATAGGTCTTCGTTAGATAGCGTGATGAGAAAAAGAGATGGTAATCTCGCCTTATGGCACAAGGCTTCTCACAAAACGCCCTGGAATCGACTACGAGAAGACATATTCTCTCGTAATGGATGTCATTGCACTGCACTACCTTGTCAGTTTGGTAGTTTCCAAATAACTGAACATGCAGCTTACGAATGTGGTCACTATGTACATTTATGGGGATCTAGATACATAATATAATGAAGGTTCTTGTAGACTTCATTTACCCAAATTAAGTGGCTCTAGACCACGGAAGCGCGTTTGCAATGAGGTTGAAACGCTCACTAAAGTGACTAGTTGATTGGGAAGGGATACGATGAACTATGCCCGCGTGTTTCCATGACAAGTTCCGGATTTGCAATTGTTGCGGTTTATGTTGATAAACATAATTGGAACCCTTGAGAGTTAAGGGAAACCGCTGAACACCTGAAATCCGAGTTTGAGATGAAGGACCTTAGGAGAACATGGTTTAGAACTTGTATACCGTGTCAATGAATGCTTTGGCATTTTGATAAATTCAAGATGCACTCCCATGGCCGTCCGTAGTCTTGACCCTAAAAGGGATACGTTTCGTCCCAGGGATGATGACGAAGACGTGTTAATTGGCAGAAGTGCCTTACCTAAGTGCAATAGGCGCATTATTGTACTTAACACAATACAAGACCGGACACCTCATTTGTTATGAACTTGTTGGCTAGAAGTAGCCCTGCGTCAACGCGTTGCCATTGAATTGGTGTAAAGACAATCATTCGATACTTAAAAGGTACGATAGATATGGGTTTGTTTTATCCCTACAGAGAAAAAAGGAATGACGGAAGATTGGGATCGGACCCCATTAGGCATAATGCCACCGTCTCCACCGCCGTGACCGGCGAGATGTTCGGCGCCAGCACAACTAAGAGTGGTCGGCGTCACCCTCCTCCCCTCCGTCAAAATGATGGTGATGTTTTGATGGGTTTTGCTAATGCAGGGTATCTCTCTGACCCTCAGAAATGTCGCTCCCAAACAGGTTATGTATTTACCATGGGAAGCACCGCGATATCTTGGAGGTCTTATACTAGTGAAGAAAAAAAATTATAGAAAGCTTTGGAGTTGCTCTTATACTAGTGAAGTTATACATAATGGTCCCCCATATTGGGTACAACATAAAACAACCACTACCTAAATAACCGTTCATATTAATTGGCGATAGAAGTCCTTTTGAAAATGAATATTTCATTAGGGACAAGCCCAAAAAAGTCCAAAGACAGAAACATTACAACAGAAGGAAAGAAAGGCACCTGCTAAATCAGATAGAACTATATATAAACAGGTGATAACCAAAAATCGAGGAAGGAAACCCCCTCTTACATTACATGAGGGTAGGGGAGACCATCATCTCGGAAAACCAGTGTCAAGGAAGTTGGTGGCTGTGTTTCTTAAATCCTAAATTGGCGATAGAAGTCACAAAATAGAAATTACAAACCTTGGATTCGTATAATAAAATTTGTGTATTCAGAAATCATAATAATTGTAATGCTTCAACTTAAAAGAAGTAGAACGAAAAAACCCGAAGAGACATGGAGAGATGACAAATACAATTTAGAGCACTACAAATCACAATGTGAGGGTGTGCACTAAAAAACCGAACAAGGGTGGTTTAAATGTTAATGTTTAATAGCCCATTCTCAAAAAAAAAAAAAAAAAAACAATAATGGCCCAACCAACTCCAAAGCCCTAGTACACCCCAAACGAGGCCCAATTGGCTCAACCAGCTCCAAATGAAACACTACTGCTTATACCACCACAAAAAGCCACCTCTGTAAACGAGGCCCAACTGTCTATTTTCTGTTCTCCCAATAACTGGAATCAGGATGGACAGGATAGAGATCATGAGCAGATGTAGATGAAGCAGTCCACAATGGTTCAATTGATATAGTTTGTCCCTGACTCTCAAGGTCACAATTGTTTTCTTCAAAACTGGATTGAAAATGTTTCCTCATTGCATTGATTTCATTGTTTGAGGCATTTGGATCGGATATCACCTCTTAAACGGAAGCCCTTCCTTCAAGCATTTTCACCACTGAAGACATGGAAGGCCTAACTGCTGAAGAATCATGAGAGCATAGGAGAGCCACATTGATTGTAGCAATCACTTGTTCTTTGTTAAACTCTAAGCCTAGCCTTGGCCACTAGGTCCAACAAACTCCCTCTCTCCTTTAGAAGAAGTGCATGCAGTAAACATGAAAGATACAAAAACCAATATAATTTATTTAGGGAAAAATGCACAGACAGTGTCTGGACACTTTGAGAACTGTCAAAGTGATACCTGAACTTTAAAACGTATCAATGTGATACCTGGACTTATATTTTCTTGTCAACGTAGTACCTACGTCAACTTTCCGTCACAGAACCGTCAAGTTGACCGCGTGTGAGTCACGTGAGGCCGCAAATGAAGGCAAAATGACTGATGTGCACCTCAAATTTTTTTTATATCTGATTTATGATTTAATATGGATAAAATAATTAATTTAAATGGTTTTATAAATAAGAGAGAGAAATAAATGAAGAATTAAAAAACAAAAAATTTCTTCTCCTCTCTCATTCATCATCAGTTACCCAGAAGGCCAGAATCGATCGGCCTCCGACTTCACTCTCAATTCTCTGGCCTGCAATTGCTATTCCTCTGATCGAGAGCTTGCATTCAAATTGACCACAATGCCTTGTAAATCCGTGGCTATCTTTTCCGTTATCTTTTGTGAAAATCTACTAACATTAAAGTGAAGAAAGGTTACAGAACCCAGAAACTGGGTTGGAACAACAAACAAGCAGGAACAAGAAAGAACAAAGCAACAAAAAGCAAACCCAGACTACAACACAAACACAGAAACAGAGACAGACAACAACAACAACACGGACTCAAACCAGGCGAGCCCAATCCATCCAAACCCCAATCTAGCCAAGCAACGGACGCTGCCACAGCTATAGCGCCACCACGAACAGAATTCGCACCAATTTTGAAGAACATCATCGGGCCTGAGTTGAAAAGCTTGGAAAGAGCGAACAACGAACTCGAACGAGAGCCGGAACATCCCAATTCCAAACACACAAGGAGCCACAAATCTCAGATCATCTCCGGAACGGAGAACATCTTCCATCGCCAAAGTAGAAACCATAAGAGCCGAAGCAAGACGAAAAGTAAACAGATCCACAAAGGGATCTACCGGACAGCCACCCAAAGGATGAACAATCCTGTGTTGCACAATTGGGATCCAACCCATGTGCGATAACGGGCACACCCCGTTTAAAATGGCGACTGAAGGCATCGGAGGAGAGTCACTGGAAACAGCAACACCCAAACAAGGAATTGGATCTGAGAGGTAATCGAATTTTGGATCGGAAAAGGAAGGTACCGAAGTCGAAGAGAACGGACCATAACGAAAGGGAAACACAAAATTGAAGAACAGAATTGAAAAAAAAAGGCAAGAAGCCTCAGAAACAGGCCATCGCCTGAGCAAAAGAGCCCATAAAGGGCGGAAGTTCTCGCCACCGACTCTCACGAGAGGAGAGAGGAAACCCAGAGGGAGAGGAAAGGATAGAACAAAGCAAAAAATTTCATTCAACTTTTATTTTCAATATAATAATTTATTTAGTTTTTAATTTCAATTTTTAATAATCCATTTAGGATGATGGGGTGAAAAGTCTTTTTTGTCCTCATTTTCGGCCTCACGTGACTCACACGTGGTCAAAATTGACGGTTCTGTGACGGAAAGTTGACGTAGGTACTACGTTGACAAGAAAATATAAGTCCAGGTATCACATTGATACGTTTTAAAGTTCAGGTATCACTTTGACAGTCCTCAAAGTGTCCAGACACTGTCTGTGCATTTTTCCCATTTATCTATCTTGAGATTAATTTCATTGAAAGGATGTTTTTAACTCTATGAAAAAACAAAACAAGTGAAATCTTTTAGCATTCAGAAAAAGCCGTAAAGACTTTACATTATAAGAGAAAGATAACGTATGAAATTAAACTCAAGATTAGAGAAGGAAGCAGAGATTCACGTTACCCAATCAAGAAGATAAAAACCTTCTTCTTCGGAGCGGTAAGTTGTGTTGCTCCTCCCACTGACTATTTCCAACACAACAATTCTGAAACTATAAACATCTACTTTATCAGTCAGATAACCTCGCATTGTATATTCAGGTGCCATATATCCTCTGCCAAGTCATACAGTCAAATATGATCTAGTATAAACACATAGTAATTGTACTACAAATCTGATAGAAATAAGGTTTTTCTTTCCTTCATTGAATGATTAAAATGCAACACAGTTGAAATAACAAAGCTGCATTAAGGGTAGAGAAACCTTCCATTTGTTCCAAAGTATAAGAAAATAAAGTATAGCATAGAGGCTCACAGATTTCCAGCAATCCGGGTGCTACATGGGTATTATCCTCTTCATCAAGCTTGGCCAATCCAAAATCAGCTATCTTTGGACAAATTTTTTTATCGAGTAGCACATTAGTAGCTTTAATGTCTCTATGAACGATCTTCAACCTTGATTCCTCATGGAGGTAAGCCAAACCTTTTGCTATACCAACACACATCTTGTGCCTTGTTGGCCAATCCATCTTCACCTGACTTGCTTTTGGGCCTTTAATTTGTCAAATTGATAAAAAGTAGTTATAAGAAACATATTTTTTTCTTTCGAGTATAGAATCTTTGCAGACCCTAAGCATGAACCAAACAATTTTAGGTATAAGAAAATTATAGACAAGAAACACTTACCAAACAGAGCACGAGCAACACTATAATTTTCCAAGTACTCATAGACAAGCAACAAGTCATTTCCTTCAATACAATATCCATAAAGCTTGACAAGGTAAGGGTGTTGCAGAGCAGAAATCATGCCAATCTCATTTACAAATTCACGATTCCCTTGCTTTGATTTGGCAGAAAGCTTCTTAACAGCAATTGCGGTGTCATCTGATAGAAGGCCCTACATGTGTCAAACATAGTTACAGTTCAACCCCTTCGTAGACCAACAAGAAAATTCTGCTTTTATGTTTTAACAATAAAAAGAAATTACTGGTCCTGAAGAGTACCTTGTAAACAGGACCAAAACCACCTTCTCCAATCTTATTCGATATGTCAAAGTTGTTTGTGGCAGTTTTGATTTGCCTCAAGGTAAATCTGCTGGTTTGCAGGTCCACACCCTTCAAATCTATATTAAGTAAACTTACATGTAAGAAACTATTGTCCATACTTCAGACTAATAGCATTCTTATTTCTTAGTAGCTTAAGACTAATTTGAGGCCTAACAGTTGACAACGTCAGTGTTTCCATAGCTTTAACCTCTAAAAATATCTTACCAGCATCAGTATTTAAAACTTCACTATATGTGTGTGTGTGTGTGTGTGTGTGTGTGTTACGGAACGAGAGTAATATACATGAAAATATGTACAAATACCTTGTTCTAAAGTATTTGCTGGTCCTATGAAGCCTTTCCACTAGAAAATACCTAAAACCAGTAATATAATGAAGACTCCTCCGGCCACGATTCCAACCACTGCACCTGCAGATATACCACTGCTTCCACCTCCTGGCCGGGTTTCTTGAGGGGGTGGAGAGTGTGTCAGAAGAAGAATAGCTTTAGCATAGTAAATGTTAATGATAGGAGTGCGTCATCCAATCAGCTAACTAATGTACAAAGCAACAACTGATGCAACCCTTTACCGGAACTTCAGTATAAGTAGATGATATGAAACATAAGTTGTTTTGTAAATTTTTGCTTTGGTACGATATTTATTCTTACATTCTTTCTTGACAAAATGAAAGTTTTACATAGAAACATTAAACTACAACACATTTGCCGAAGGAGGTCAAAGCTTATAGCATCAAAAGACATACCAGAAACCATAGAGATAGCTTGATATAAGAGGACCACAGTCTCCTTTGTAAGGGACACCTGTTGTCCCTCTCCCAGCCTAGAATTGGATCTCCAAAGTACTATCAGTTACGTTAGCAGTGAAATTTTTTTGTGACTGCCTTACCAAAGCCACCTGCTTCATTTGCAATATTGAAATCCTTGACCGCTAGTGACCCCTGCAAAGTAGTACAATTACATACCATTTCATGTTCATAAGTACCTCTATCGACTGAGTCCTGACTAATTTTCTTTCTTCAACAACGTTTCTTGAATTTCACAAACTTTTGTTGGTATACGTCGAAGGCTAGGTGTATAGCTACCTGAATGTATATATTAAATACACGTCTTCCCAGGCTACTATATGTTTTGTCATCATGTAAATATTCCCAGGCTACTATATGTATATGTCATTCTTTTTTCTAAAGCTGTAGACACCTCCCTATGTTGTTCATAGGATGTCTGATCCGCTTTGCATGATTGACGGTAAATGAGGTGACAAGTGTTTATCGATTGCCCAAGAAATAGAAAGGAGAAAGTTGAAAAGTAAAGAAATGAGAGGAGTAGCAAAGACATTATTTGTCTCAAGAGTTTATTATTTCTAGATGGGAAAATTTCACAAACAGTACACCAAGTAAATGCCACTAATAATTCTTATACATAAAGTTCCAAACCAAACATTTCGGTACACGAAATCTGAAACTCGACCCACTATCAGTACACGACGTCAATTTTTGACACTAAAATGTCTATTATGCCCTCAGTTCTTTTTTTTTTTTTAATAATTTTTTTTTCTGTTATTATTATTTTTTCCTTCGTTTTTATCTCTTTCTTCTTCCTTCTACCGGCTCCACGAAACCCACCTCTGTTTTCATGTGAGAAGAAGCTCGAGCTCACCCACCTCTGTTAACTTCTCAGCCACCAAAATATGATAACACAGGTGCCCATCCGCTGGAATGCAACAAGCATTACCAAAAGGAAGCTTAGAAACTAGCTTATCTGAAGCATCCTTATCGAGTCTAGTATCCATTAAACAGAAAACATCAAGAGCAACTGAAGAAGACAAAAAGGTTGCTTGAGGGAGAAAACCTGGCCGTGAACAACCACGGCAATTCCAACTTAGGATTGTCATTCTAAACTATTGAAAGAAGAAGGTTATGCATTGGATTTTTTAACAGAGTCTCTGCCTCGTTTACAAGGACTTATGAAGAAAGATAAAAAATAAGGAGTCACATAATCTTGACTAGAGGTATGTAAATTTATGCTAGAGTTGAATCCGGAAAAACAAGTACACCATAAGCCTAAGCTTGTAATATGCAGATTAACAAAATCAAGAACAAACAGAGAGCCAATAAAATTAATTGAGCAAAAGTAAAAGACAAACCTGGCCTTCACGAACTCAAAGCTACAATTAAACATTAATTGATAATTATCCAAGCTGAAGGAGAGAGCAGAGTGACCAATTGTATAGGTAAGAACTTGAACCCAACTCACCGTCATAAGTAAAACCCAATTGAATGCAAGGGGGCATCTGCAATCCTCAAAGCCAAAGAGGCGCGGAGACATCGAGGAGTAGAAATAACCTGAGCCCAAATGGATATCGAAGAGATTCTCTGGACTAATGCTGCGTTTGATTCCAAAAACCCCAATTTTCCGTTGTTGTCGTGCCATATAGTCTTGGTCTCCTTCGCGAAAAAACTGATCGATGATCGAGAGATTTATGATTTGGTTCTTCAAATTGATAATCTCTGAGATAGAATTGATTGAAACCCGGCCAAGGATCTTTCCATTTGATCACCAAAGCTACCCAGAATCCCTAAGTTTGTGGGTTCAAGTCGAGTACCTCGAGTCTCCACATAGTTTTTTTTTTTTTTCCTTTGGTACGGACTGAAAGGAAATATACATATACTTAGGGGTTTTACGGCCAAATTCTTGTCTAGGCTGCAGCCCAGAAAGCCTACCATTTGGTTCCGCCCCTGGTTGGAAGCGAGGGAGTGAGCCCGGAAGAAGGAAGAAGAAAGAGATAAAAACGAAGGAAAAAAAAAATTATTAAAAAAAAAAGAACTGAGGGCATAATGGACATTTTGGTGTCAAAAATTAAGGTCGTGTACTGATAGTGGGTCGAGTTTCAGATTTCGTGTACCGAAATGTTTGGTTTGGAACTCTATGTATAAGAATTATTAGTGGCCTTTACTTGGTGTACTGTTTGCAAAATTTTCCCTTTCTAGATTTCTTCATAACCCTTTAAAAAAACATGACTCTTGAATTTAAGTAAAAAACCAACAAAAACTAGGCCTTACTAGTTCTTGGGAACATAAAAAAGATCAAGCGAGATTTTCTCTCAAACCTAGCGGCTCCCCTAAACCCTAGCTATCACGTCGGCATCCTTTGCCGTCTCCACGTCCTTGCTATCCCAATGGCTTCAATCGACGCTGTTACTGCTAGCTTTGTCGCCTCTCTGGCTCTTGCTGAGGGAGATAACGCCCTAGATATGGGGAAGATTGGAGGAGGTCCTGTTCGTCGATCTTCTCAGTCTTTTCTTCTGGCGAAACCTCTCACCGGTAAACCTATTGACTCTAATGCCTTCAAATCGCATCTCTTCCGGACATGGATGGTGGAGAAGGATTTTAGGATTCAAGAGAAGATTGACGATCCGTTTCTCTTCTCCTTTGATTCGGTCCGAGATTGGAACAAGGTACTCAGAGGTGGTGTGTGGTGTTTTGACAGAGCCCCCATCTGTCTGAAGGAGTATGATGGTGTTCTTCCCATCGCTGAAGTCCCTATGAAGCATGTTCAGATGTGGGTTAGGGTTTCTGACATCCCTCATCTCTACAAGGAACCCGACAATTTCATCCTCATTGGAAACTTGCTGGGTGGTTATCTGGACTGCGATAAGAGAGAGTTTCAAAAAGGTATTGTTCGAATTCTCTTCTCCCATGACATCTCTAAACCGGTTATTCTTGAGCGAAGGGTTTTCTTGGCCCCTGGTATTGAGCCTATTTTACAGTTCTCGTTTGAACATCTCAAAGGGAGATGTCCTCAGTGTGGATTGATTACACATTTTGGGGCTAAATGTGAGGAGCCAAATACGGTTGTTTCTGCTCCTAGGGTTTTGAAGTTTGGTGGTGGCCCCTCTACCTCTGGTGGCGCCTTCTCTTTCTCTGCTCAGACTACTCGAGATTTACCTATGCCTTCTTCTTCACTGCTGAAAAAGAAGAAGCCAGTTATTCGTCGGCTAGAGCGATCATCTTCTGAAATTGCTTCTCAGGATACCGTGCACATCACGGCGGAGATGGAAGGTATGGCTCAAGAGGTTTCGGAGCCGAACAAGGTTAGTGGGTTGTCCTCAGTGGAACCTTCTGACCCGAGTTCTTAAGATCTAGTTATTACTCCTGCCATGCAAACTGGTCAGAAGCAAACCTTGATTTACAAGAAAAAAGGTCGAGAAGAGGTAATTGTTCCTTCCCCTAAGAAACTCAAAACTATTTTGGGTGGTAAGCTTCTCACTCTCCATGCAGAAGCTCTTGGTTTAGCTGAAGTTGAGGATGATGTCACCCTGGTGACATTGAAGAAGAGGTCCGGAAGACCGCTAGGAAGCAAGAACAAGGGTCCCAGGTCTCAAAAGAAGGTTGGTTTGACCCCTTTGCGTCTTACCTATCCTTCTACTACTACTGCTCAAGAGGTTGGCCCTAGAGCTAAGGGCAAGGGGAAACTCTAGGTTTCCTGTTTCTGTGCTTACCTTTGATTTAGAGTCTGGTGCTATGTAAGTTAGCTTCTCTACTCGTACACCAATTGAGGTCTCTAGGCGAGTAGAGTTGCTAAAGCAAGAGCTTAGATAGTCTTGGTTTTTTTCTCATTTGGTTAGGCACTCTAATAAGTGTGCGTATTTTACAATGAGGGTCACTTGTCATTTGTTTGGCGGTTTGTGCTATCTAGTACGGTTGGTATGAAATAACATGTGATGTATGTGCCTTCTGGCCATGGATAAATTAATGAAGTTATCTATTTCTCAAAAAAAAAAAAAAAAAAAAAAAAAAACCAACAATCCCCCACAAGATTCAAAACTTCATAAACTCAAAAAATATGGGAAGATTTTTTTTGACTTTGTCAAGGGGAACCCAAAGGCTTCCTAGGCCCAAGATAAACCCTTTTGGCGCATGTGAAATGCTCCAATTGTGCATTGCAGCACAGTGCCTGGCCACTTTGACAGCTTCAGGGTTCGAACCTAGGTTGGGGAGCACACTCAACTAGGCAAGAACCACTAGGTCACTTGCAGTGGTTAAAAATATGGGAAGGTTAAGAGAGAAGGAAATTTAGGCTACTTTTATACCATGCAATATGTGCAGGTGTCTTTTAGACTTGAACTTACGTACATTTAGTATAAAAAAATTTTATCCGAAGGAGATCCCTTGAACTATGTCTTGAACTGGTAAACAATTCATTCCACACTTTTCAATTACTATGCTGTAGAAGCTGATTATTCCAACTATATTTTCAAACAAACAAAAGAGAAAACCTTATAGAAGTAGCAATGGTTTATAGAAGTATAACGATAAAAGGACACTTTGATCAAATTCTCTAATTTTAATTAGGCCAGGGTGGGCATAAATACCCGAAAGACCGGAAGGAACCGATCCGGACCGGCCGGTTCGGGTCGGGTTTTACACTGAAAATAAGTGATTTCGGGCCGGTTCGGTCCCTGTACTTAGTGTGCCGGTCCGGTCTCGGTTCTTGACTTGCGGTGACTGCGTGGACTGAAAAAACCGAGCTTGTATACGTGTCTTCCAATTATTGGTTAGTTTCGAAGTCTATTGTGTTAGTATGGACATGACCACATGTGATTAGTAGGTAAACTGTAAACCTAAAATCTAAAATCCCAAAATCCAAATCGATCTTCCTCAGTTCCCCAACATTCTGCCGCACTGCGACTCCGCCTCTTTGGCTCTCTCCCTCTGTTGTCGCTGTTGTCTGCAACTGAGCGACTCCGCAATCTCTAGCTCTCTCCCTCACAATCGGTCTTCCTCACCTCTGCGGCTCTGCCTCTCAGCTCTCGCACCAATCAATCTTCCTCAGTTCCTCAGCTCTCTGCCGCTCTGCGACTCCGCCTCTCTGGCTCTCTCCCTCTGTTCTGGCGGCTCTCTACGACTGAGCGACTCCGCCTCTCTGGCTCTCTCCCTCACAATCGGTCTTCCTCACTCTTGGTCTCTTGCGTCTCTGTCCCAGCCTCCCAGGTACTCACCAACTCATTCTATGTTCTTGTCGAGTCTTTTAGCTTATCAGGGATTAAGATCTGAGCGTGGTTGAGAGAGAATTGACATATGAATGTGGTTACAGCTCCAAGAAGACTGGCAAGGGAAAGAAGCCTGGAAAGGGAGGCAAATCAGGCAATCGCTATTCGCTTCTGGAAGAGCGTTGGGCACTTGGGCTTTAAGACTCCCAGAGATGCTATTCAAGGTTCGTGCTTAGTGTATGTTCTTACTTCGTGTCAAAACATTTGCATATTGATGATTGAAATTGATGTGGATTCCACGGTTTTCACTAAGATGTACTATCCTGCTAAATCAGCAAGAAAATTTGGTGTTTGTGGTTTACATTAAGAATTGTTTGCCTTTTTTCTGCAGGAACATACATTGATAAGAAGTGTCCTTGAGAATTGAGATGCCATGGTGACTTGGTGAGGGACTGGGGGCTACTGAACATGTAAAGCATCTATCCCTGGAAATGTTTGCATTTCAACTTTTGAAATTTGAATGAAGTTAATGGCTTAATGCTTGTCAGCTTGTGTATTAATCTCATAACCATTATTTATTCATGCAGCTTGTGTTTTCCCGGACATTTTACAGACTTGAATTGAATACTTGATGGCAACCTCATCGGATTCAAGTCATACAGTCAGTTCTCATTATGATGGTGATAATGATGAGATTGTTGTTGTTGGGAATGATGCAAATGCTGTGTCTCAGCAAGGTGAGGACAAGGAACCAACTAGGGAAACAGAAGCTGCATTACAAACAGAAAATGAAGCACCAACTCAGGCATCCCGAGGTTCACCGAAAAACTTGAAAAAGAGAAGAAGAGAAAATAAAACAAAGAGGGCTGCCCCGAGGTCAAATGTATGGAATCATTACGAGAAGTATGACAGAACACTTTACATTGGAAAAGATGGGAAGAAAGAAGAATGTGGATTCGAGAAAAGGGCCAGATGCAAGTATTGCTCCGCTGACCTCGCTGCTGATTCTTCATTTAATGGTACAAGTACTTTGAGTAGATATGTCGAGAAGGTGTGCAAAAAGTATCCTGGGAGGGAGAATTTAGAAGACACGCAGCAAGTATTGATTAGTGATGGTGGAGTTGAACCTAGCTTGAAGGTGAATAAAGGGTGGTCACAAGAAGCTTGTGTCAAAGCGGCGACGGAAATGATAGTTATTGATGAACTGCCATTTAGCCACATTGAGAATGAAGGGTTTAGGTGGTTCTGCAAAGTAGCAATTCCTCGATTTGAGGTGCCTTCTAGGAGAAAAATAGTGAGGTGTTTCTTGGAGATGTATGAGGAGAAGAAAGAGGAGCTTCAGATGGTTTTAAGGAACCATAGAGTGTGCTTAACAACAAATACTTGGACATCTGTATAGAACATCAATTATATGGTGTTAACAGCGCACTTCATAGATTGCGGTTGGAATTTGCACAAGAGAATCTTGAACTTTTGTGTAATTCCCAATCACAAAGGCAACACAATTGGAAAGCTGTTAGAAACATGTTTGCTGCAGTGGAGGATAGACAAGGTGTTGACAGTGTCTGTTGATAATGCTAGTGCAAATAAGGTGGCAATCGAGTATCTACAAAGGAAAATGGCTGGATGGAAGAACCCCATAGTGTTTGGTGGCAAGTTCATGCATGTGAGGTGTTTGGCTCACATCTTGAACATTATAGTTAGGGCTCGTTTGAGAATTGGATAGAAGCTGTGCTGCAATCCGAAATGCCGTGAAATATATCAGAAGTAGTTCTAACATATTGGACTGCTTCAAGGAGTGTGTTGAAAAGGAGACGCAGGAAGGCCATATAGATTCTCAAAGAATTCCAGCTTTGGATGTTCCAACGCGATGGAATTCCACATTTTTGATGCTTGACATAGCTTTGGAGGTGAAGCCAGCTTTTGATTGGATGGCTGATGAGGAAGACAATAAGTACAAAGACTATTTTGATGAAGATGAAGAGGTTGAAGAGGAACAGGAGGGTGAAATACAAGTTCAAAAAAAATCAGTTCAACAAAGAAAAAGAGTCGAGCCACCAGTTTCTGCAGATTGGGATAAAGCTGAAATCTTTGTGAAGTTCTTGAGGGTTTTCTACAATGTGACAATGAGAATTAGTGCAACCAAACACCCCACTGCTCATAAAGCTTTTCACGACATTGTAGCAATCGAGGCTGAGATTGATGCACTCTTTGTGCCTCCGGAGATGAGTCATGGAAGTGAAACCGAACAGCTAATGATGGAGATGGCAGTGAAGATGAGAGCAAAGTTTAGGAAGTATTTTGGAACGGTTGATGATATGAATCAACTGTTGTTAGTAGCCCTTGTCTTGGATCCTAGGTTCAAGTTGAAAAACATTAGTCACATATGTCTAACTCACCTCCAGTTTGATGCTACCGAAGCAAAGGCCAAGGCCAATGAAGTGAAGGAGCTGTTAGTATGCTTAATTGATCTCTATAGATCATCAACCAATGCCTCTTCAAAGAGTAAAAGTTCTAGGAGCTGCACTGGAACAAGCTGCGTCGTTTCTAGCAGCACAAAAGCAACATCCACATCTTCCAAGTCCAAGTCCAAGGCCAAGGAGAAGAGCAAGAAAATGTTCGGGAAAATGGCTGAGATGTTAGAAGGTTGGCAAAGAGCCCTAGCTGAATCGGACGAAGTGGTTGTTGAGAGTGAAGTTGACAGATATCTACTTGATCAAATGGAGAATCCCAAAGATAAAGATTGGCAGTTGCTTGAATGGTGGAAGATAAACGGCTGCAAATATCCAAACCTTGCTCTTGTTGCAAGGGATGTACTTGCAATCCAAGTTAGTACAGTTGCATCTGAGTCCTCATTCAGTACAGGTGGGAGAGTCATTGACCCTTTTAGGAGTTCTTTAACTCCTAAAAGTATGGAAGCATTGATTTGCTTGCAAAACTGGATCAAAAAAAGAGATCAATCTGACATCGAGTATTATCCAAGCCTAAAAGAGCTTGAGTTTTATGAAAAAATGGAAAGAGGTACATATGTTTGCATTTGCAGATTTGCTGTTGTTTCTTGCATTTGCAGTTTACAATTTTAATTTTTACATCTCATAGTCATTACTTCTTGAGTTGTTGCAGACGTAGCAAAGGGAAAAGCAGTAGCTGCCGAAAGTGATGAAGAAGAACCAACTGCCAAAGCTGGAACCTCAAGCTCAAAGTCTGCAAAAGTCTCCAAAAGAGCTGCAGCTGCAACTCCTTCAACAAGTGCCGCTGCTGGGACCTCAATATCTGCAAAAGCAGCAAAACAAGGGCTGCTGCCACCAAGAAAAGCTAAAGGTATATCAATTTATTGCCTTGCTGCCTTTTTTGGTTTTTGTTTCTACGATGTTTCATTGGTGCAAAGTATAAGTGATTAAGTGTATAACTGTATAAGTATATAATGTGTAAATGTGTAATATAGTGTCTTTTTAAACTGAAATGTGTAGGGAAAAAAATTTGAAGAGGGAGGACTAGAGGAGCAGCTGCATAGCATTGAGCATGGCAACATGGAAGTTTGGTTGTTGTCTTGTACTCTTGTTGAACAATTTCGGATTTTCGGATGTATGGACTTTGGCCCTTAACATTGTTTTGGTTTTTAATTTGTTATGTTGTTGAGACAATATGTGCTGCTGTGTTGGTGAACTTGGTGTTGCAAGATGTGTTTATTTGCAATATGTGATGTTGTGTTGGTATCTTGGTGAACTTTCTGTGTAACTGTGTTGATTGTTATTTGGAAGATGGTTTTATTTGCAGCCTTGCTGCTAGTGCAGATTGCAGAATGGTTTATTAGTTTTATTTTCAGCATTGCAGCCTTGCTGCTAGTTCAGATTGCATTACTCTTTATACAATTATACTCTCTAAACAGAAGCAGGTCAAGCAGCAAAATGCAGCAGTGCTGCAAACATTGATTGGAACCGGAAACCCGAAAAACGGGCCCGTTTTGTCCCGGTCCGGGTTTAGCCGGTCCCTGTTATCTGCAACTGCAAGACCGGACCGTTACTTCGCTGCCGGTTCCG
Source organism: Rosa rugosa (assembly GCF_958449725.1). Classification (NCBI taxonomy): domain Eukaryota; kingdom Viridiplantae; phylum Streptophyta; class Magnoliopsida; order Rosales; family Rosaceae; genus Rosa; species Rosa rugosa. The sequence goes on along the minus strand of NW_026908943.1, from coordinate 63,674 downwards.
GTCCCGGTCCCTGTAAAACCATTGCCGGTCCGGGTTTAGCTCGGTCCCTGTTTTTTGTAACTGCAAGACCGGCTTGAAGTGAGACTCCCGGTCCCGGTCCCTGTAAAACCAGTGCCGGTCTGGGACCGTGCCCAGCCCTAATTTTAATTCTCCCAATAACATGAATCAGGGCGGACTGGGTAGAGGTCTTCAGCAGATGTAGATGAAGCAGTCCACCACCCTTCAATTGACATAGTTCGTCTCTGACTCTCAGGATCACCATTGTTTTCTTCAATAATGGATTGAAAATGTTTCCTCATCTCATTGATTTCATTAATTGAAGCGTTTGGATCAAAGACCACCTCCGGAACAGAAGCCTTACCTTCAAGCATGCTCACCACTGAAGACATGGCGGGCCTAACTGCTGAAGAAGCATTAGAACAAAGGAGAGCAATATTGATCGTAGAAATCATCTCTTCTTTGTTGAACTCTGAGCCCAACCTTGGATCCACCAGGTCCAACAAGCTTGCTCTCTCTTTTAGAAGAATTGCCTAGAAACATGAAAGGGTACAAAAGCCAATATGATTTGTTTATCTTCAAATTAATTTCAATGAGAGGCTCATATTGACTACCACCAAGAAAACTAGTGAAACTTTTTAGTGTTGTTCAGAAAAAGTCATGCAGAACTGATATTATAAGAGAAAAGATAATGAGCCAGAGAATGCTTTAATAGAGATAAATGGTATCAACAAAACTCAAGATTAAATAAGGAAGCCAGTAGATTCACGTTACCCAATCTAGAAGATAAAAACATTCTTCCTTTGAGCGGTAAGTTGTATTGCACCTTCCACTGACCATTTCCAATACAAGAATTCCGAAACTATAAACATCTGCTTTATCAGTTAGATAACCCCGCATTGCATATTCAGGTGCCATATAACCACTGCCAAATCATTAAGTCAACCATCATCAGGGTTAAACAACTAGTAAAGATACTTCTATTTGTTTTAGAATGTAGGATGCAAGAGAGATTGTAGATGAAATTGGTGTGTTCTTTCTGTAATACCCCGGAAAATCCAAATTAAATTCCGTGGATTTTTAGAAATGATTTCACGATAGTAGGAGCGAGTACGAAGCTTGGAGAAGTGTGGAATTAGTTCGAACGATTTTATTTTCGAAAACGAACGTTTTTAGGGGGTCAACAAAGTTGACTTTTTATACGTTCAAAATTTGGGAATACTTCCTTCATGAAAGTTGTAGAGCTCGTCGATACGAGTTCGTGGACATGTGGAACGCAATATTCGGAGTTCGTATGAATAAGTTATGAACTTTTGAAATTTGGGAATTTTCTATAAATATCGAAAAAAAATCAGAAATTTCATTTAAGGACGAAACAATTTCTTTTTGCGGAACAGTCCCCCATTTTCTCCGTTCTCTCTCCTCTCCCACGCGGCCGACCCGACTGACCCGACCCGGACCCATCTTCGTCCTCCGGCGTCTTCCGGCCACGACCCGGCCCTCCTTGTGATCGCCGCAAGCCGCCCAGTCGCCTGGTGCCGCTGCCTTGCACCGCCGTTGCCCCCAGAGCTGGATCGAAGCGACCCCAGGCGGAGTAACCGACCCGACCGGATCTCAGCCGTGCCGGCGTTGCACGGGCCGATCCTCCCCATTTTCGTGATCTCCTCTTCCCCCTGATCATCCCCATATAGGCCTTGCTTGACGATTTGGAGTGTGGAGTGAAAGATCACGAGTTGAAGATTTCGACGTCCCTGATTCAATCTGGAATCTGATCAGACGCACGAGATTAATCCAACTTCAACGCTTGATCTAGGACGATCTAGGCCGAACCAGGCTTAGCTCCAGGTATGAAAGTCGACCACCCTTTCATTTTGAACCAGTTTGTAGTTGGTCACTTTGCCATCTGAGGTGGTTGACCGGCGTTGACCGCCGCGTTGACCGCCCACTGACCACCGCTTGTGGCGGCGCATCAGACCATATTTCGAGTTTTCATTATCTAGGCGATGATCTATGCATCCATACGAGCGTTTTGATATATAACATGGTCATGTTAGAAAAAGTTGATAAATAGTGGATTTACGTTTTGACGTTACTATTTAACGTTTTTACGTTTATCTTCGGTTTACGATCTGTGAAGATCTGACCATCGGTTTTGCTTCAATTTTGGATATGTTGATCGTATGACTGTCCCGGTGACCTTGTGAGGTCACGGGCGAAGATCCGACCGTTGGATCTTCGTATAATTGAGAAATAGTGATTCGGAAGGCGATTCGTGAGAATCTGACCGTCGGATTTTCATATAATTTTGTGGAGATGTTAGTAAAGGCGATTCAGGAAGATCTGACCGTTGGATCTTCGTGATAATTTTGGAGGATGATCCTAAAGGCGATCCGTGAGGATCCGACCGTTGGATCATCATTAAATTCAGATCCGACCGTTGGATCATCGTTTAATTTGAATCTGAGCGTTGGATCGTCGTTTAATTACATATTTGAGTTGTTGGCTAAGTCAAGATCATTATTGGACTAGGTGATTGACGGTTTGAGTTGGTGGACGATTGTGGATCGTATTTTGAGCTGAATTGAAGACGCAGCGGGATTATCGAGGTGAGTAAACCTCACGTGGTTCATATTACGAACCCAATACAATTAATTGCTTTATTTTGTTGCAATCATATGAACTATTGTTGGTGTTACTAGACATTCCTGTGTGAATGTCTGTATATATATTATTACGTGAAATAATATGTATTGTTGGAGTTGTGTTGAGTTATTGTTGAGAAACAATATATTGTGAGAGATATTGAGTTTATTGTTGAGAAACAATATATTGTGAGAGGTGTTGAGTTTTATTGTTGAGGAACAATAAATTGTTGTGATCTGTGGAGATCACTAGGTCACGAGGTGACCATGGCATCTATTAGTGAATCACGCTCTCGTACCGGGCTGGTGGTTATTAATAGTATTAAATCGTAATCACGTCTGTGGCCGGACGAGTGGTTACGTTCAGTTAGAGCTCTAGTCTGTCTGCCAAATGTGGAGTGACCTTATGAGTGAAATTGAGAGTAACTCATAAGTGTCAATATATATATGGTAACCTTATGAGGGAAATTGAGAGTAACTCATAAGGGTCTATATATATATATGAGTCTGTCTACCAAATGTTGGGAAATCTTATGAGCGAATTTGAGAGTAACTCATAAGTGTCTATATATATATATGAGAGTGAGGGATCTTATGAGCTAAATTGAGAGTAACTCATAAGTGTCTACATATATATATGAGAGTGAGTGATCTTATGAGCTAAATTGAGAGTAACTCATAAGTGTCTATATATATATATGAGAGTGAGAAAGTAACGTGGGTTTGTGGTAGTCTTGAAATCTAATAAATCAACAGTTCTTTCTTGTTTACTCATACTGGCTGTAAAAAGCTTACCGGGTTTTGTGTTGTTGCAACTCCCGGTACACTATTCAAATTGTGTAGCGGGTAATCCTACAGGACAGGAGAACCAGGACGGTGATCGTGCGGTTAGAGCAATTGTTAGAGTTTTACAACAATTGTAAGTTGTGAGGTGTGTTATGCTCATTTGAGCTTTATAATATATTGTGAGAGTGAATTGTAATAATGAACTCGAAGTTTCGAGATTTGGTTTTTTTGTAATTGTAATTATTCAGGTTTCGGATTTGAATTTATCATTCAAAATCCGGGGCGTGACAGTTTGGTATCAGAGCGTAAGGTGCATATTTGGTGATGTGTCAATACCTTCCGAGTGATGGCCCGTCTGCAGCGGATCCCCATCGTGTGCTCTTCGGTATTGGCTAAGTCATTGGGTATGCGTGAGTGTTGGGAGTTGTTTAGGCCGCTAGGTCGTTTAGGGAACGTGAATACCTTCCCTATAGTATTGACTTGGTTAATATGAATTTGTATTTGACTTATACTGTGTTTTAAGTGTTATACATGTATTAGCCAAGCATACTATACTCCTTAGGTGATGGATATTCGAAGGGGTTGTACTTAGAACCTTACAGTTGTCTTGTAGGTTCGTATGGGAATAAGTTCAGTGGCCGCGAGTTACAATCCTTGAGGAATAGGAACCTCTTGATTCAACTCTGTTAAGTCAACGAGGATTGTTTTATGGAAATGAGGTTCTTTTGATTGTTGAAGTGTTTGGTTGAAGGCATGGTGTGGACCTATGCTCGTCTGTAATGTGGATACGAGTATTAATCGATGGTAATTTTGCCTTTTTAAGTTGAATATACTAATGTTCTTGAATAGATTCTTGACTCATGTGGAGTTGTGAGTAGTGTTGCGGTTAGGGAAGGAATTATTGCGGTTACTTCTTCCTTGTGCTTGTAAGTTGTTAAGCAGGGTTTAAGGTGCGAGACAAGAATTTTATTTTGTGCTCGATGGTTAGAGATGAGAGACCATTGTTTTGGGTTGTCGTTGAGTACTATAATTCCTTCAGAATCAAGATTGTTGGTAGAATTGGAATTAGTAGTAGTTTTGGTGATTCTGAATTTGAATTGAGTTCGCGAGATGTGTCTTATATACGTGGTTGATGTTGCTTGCATCATTTTGGAACGATACGTTACGATTCACAAGGAAAACTGGATTTGAAATTTATTCATTTGAACACCATGGGTTGATGACCTGACCGTGACTTGTGAATATAGTTTTGTTCAAGTGAATGAAATTGAATTTTGTGGCCTTTGTGTGGTGAACTAGTTTTCTTAAGTTTTGGATCGTAGTATGGAGATGGGCTGCAGTGAATTTGAAGTTGTTGTGTGTTTTAAGTTTAAGTAGGCGGGACACTTAAAGTTTTGCAATGGAGTTGATTTTGGTGTAATTAATTGGGAGAGTTAGAATCAGTTCTTGTGAATGATGTTGGATGAGAGTGTGTGCCTTTGGTGATTGATTTTAGGTGTTATAGTTAAACGCAATTTCGGATATTGATTTTAGTGATTTTGTTAGGTATCCATAGTGGTTCAAGTGAATTACTATGTGATATGGAGTTTGATTTGATTTCTGAATCGCTAAATGTTAGGGATTGAATTGTGGTGAGTTTTTGTTGAAGCAATTGATAGATGGAATTATCGAGATTCTATAAGAGTTGTAAGAGTAACTCTAAAGACGTGGGTTTTTCCTAGCTAACTCAGGATGTGTTTAGCTTTATAAATCCCTAATCCTATCGATGAAATTGTTGTGTTTGGTTTGACTCAGAGGATACTAGCTAGACCTCGATGCGACTTAATTGATTGTTGGATTCTTTTTGAGTGATTGTTTTTATTGCATCATTATGAAAGATGTGTGCAGTAGAGTTGTTTATGGTTTTGAAAATAGTATTGGGTGACCAAGGTTCGATCCTTGGTGTTGTTGTTGGTTAAACAAACAGGAAAGAAAACATGCACACCATCTTATTGAGTTTATATTACAAAAAAAAAAAGAAAAAAAAAAAAAAAAAAAAAAAAAAAAAAGGAAAACGAGGACTATGCTGTACTAAGCCTAGTCAGCAGCTCCGGATGGGTTGAGGCTGAGCTCAAGAGAAACTGGAGATCCACGGTTGTAACCGCCTGAGCCACCGAAATAGTAATCATGTGCACTACCTTCCTCGGAAGTAGTCTTCAGGTTACCAAAGACGTCCTCGCCGTGCACGGGGAACAGAGGAAGAGTTTGAACCTCCTGGTGATCTCCTCCTCGTTGTTGCAGGGATGTTTGTCCTCCTGTTGTGCCAAAAGAGTTGTACTAGTATTAGTGTTGAAGTGTGAGGAAGAATATGAAACAGAATTTAAATCAAGAAATCCTTCATTACCAGTAGAATAGGTGGAACCAAAGTTGAGATCAATGGATCTACCATCATCAGTAGAACTAGTGGACCCAAAATTGATGTCAATGGATCCACCAGCTGGCCCAAAATTGATGTCGATGGATCCACCAGCACCAGTAGAACCAGTGGACCCAAAATTGAGATCAATGGATCTACCAGTACCAAGAGAACTAGTTCTCATGGGCACTGGAGCAGCCTGATTACACCTATTCATCTGCTTCTCTCGAGCCCTGACGTTCTGGAACCAAAAGTAAATGTTCTTACCCTCAACATGCCCATACTGGTTCAGCTGGAGACAGATCTCGTGAATCTGCTCTGTAGTTGGGCACTTAAATCCCTTGACATAGTAAAGATCCTTGAGGATTCTTATTTGTTCTGGAGTAGGAATCCACCTGGTACGGCTTCGCCAGAAATCCATGTTGGCACTACTTCCAGCTGCTTGGGTGTTTCCTCCCTCCTCTGTTGGTTGCTGTTGTTGTGGTTCCATTTGTTGCGGGGTTTGGAGCTCCATTAGTTGCAGAGTTCGTGGCTCTTGGGTCATGGGGTGAGAGGATGTGGAAATCGAGGAATACATGGTTTAGTGTTTGAGGGAGATTTTGTTAGAAGGATTGGAGTTGTTGAACTGGTGATTGGAGATCTGAGATTCTCAGAGGAAAGATGAGATCGAATCTTCAAATGGAAGAAAAGATCTGAGAAAGAAGGATTGAAGATTTGGAGGAAAAGATTGAAGATCTGAAAGTTCAGAGGAAAGATGGGATTGAATCAACTAGATGGGAGAGAAGATCAGAAGAGAAGGATTGAAATTGATGAAGAAAGGATTTGAGTTTCGAGAGGAAGGCTGCAGAGTTTGAGAGAGAATGGCTGGGGAAAATTTCTTTTCTTTGGTGTGAACAGTTTTTCTCCAGGATGCACCTATTTATAGAACGAGGTGAGCAGATCTCCACCGTTGGATGGACGATCTCTGAGATTCAATCCACGCGTTGGATTAAAGTCGCCCCGAAACCCGGAAAAGCTGTTGGCGCGTGGAGAGCGTGTAAGGGGACCGAGGGAATCTCGAGGCGCTGTGGCAGACAGCTGTAGCCGAAAGCAGATTTGACTGCCGTAAATCACGGAAGGGATAAGCCGTGACACAAGTGGGCCGTACTTGGGCCTGTCTCGGATCAAGGCATCACTGTAGCTGTGGGTGGAGGCCTGATGGGCCGAGTTTCAGAAACAGTTTTGGACATGATGGGCCGAGTTTCTGAAACAGTTTTGGATGAGTTGGGCTGGATTTCTGTAACAGTTTTGGATACATTGGGCTGGGTTTCTGCAACAGTCTTGGATGTTTTGGGCCGAATTGTTTAAACAGTTGAAACAGTTGGTTTAAATAAAAGGATTTGTATGGATAATAACGTGAGCAGCCGTGCTCGAGTGGTTGAGTGTACAGTTCGTGTACAAGAGGTCTGAGGTTCGAACCTCGCCTCTCGTTTATTTTTATTATGTTCGTTATGACATAATAAGTATAAAATTTGTACACATTATATTAAGCACAGCTTGTGCTCCAGTGGTTGGGGGACAAAGGTTTCGTGCGGCAGGTTGAGGTTTCGAACCTTGCCTCCCCCGTTATTTTATTTATGTCGCTTATGACATAATAAATATAACACGTGAGCATATATTAATGAAGGCAGCTCTTGCTTCAGTGGTTGGGAGCAAAACCTTCGTGTTTGAGGTCGGGAGTTCGAACCTTACCTCTTACAAATATTTTTGGATCTCGTATATGCTTGATATACGACGTATATACGGTATGTACGGTATACATACGTATATACGGTCTGTACGGTATGCATACGAATATACAGTTGTACGGTATGCATACGTATATACGATCTGTACGGTATGCATACGTATATACGGTATGTACAATTTCATACCGTAGCCGAGCTGGAAGTTGGTGGGCCGATTGGTAGGCCCAAATCGTAAGCCCAAATAGTAAGCCCAAATAGTAAGCCCGAATGGTAGGCCCAAATGGTAGGCCCAAATGGTAAGCCCAATTGTTCGGCCCGAATAGTAGGCCCAAATGTTAAACCCAAAGTGGTTTGGGCCGGTTCGAAATGTGGATGGTCCGATTTCTTCAGGCCCAAATGGCCAGCCCTAGTGCTTAGCCCAAGGATTGAACAAGCCCAAGTCATCGTCACTGGGTGACATATTTTATTGGCGTGCTTTTGGGGATGATTTGTTTTGAGTGATGCATCTCTATTGTTGTGAAGAATGGTGCATGCTTGAGTTTTACTATAGAGATTTACCGTGATGCTAATTGAGTAGCGAAACACTTTGTGGGAGTGTTTACTGTGCTTGTATGCCAGTACAGAGTGAAGATCTATGTAAGGATCTATGAGATGATCCATGTGATGATTTTGTGTAATTGATGTGGAGTGATGTTGAGCGGTTGTGTTGTGCGTTTACGTTTGTGATGAAAGGATTTAGTGGCCATAGGAATGTATTTTTATACAAAGGGCTGAGGCTTTGTAGATTACTACAGATTTGGAAAAGATGGAGATTCTATAGTTAGGTCAACCTTAATCGAGAGGAATTGACTTACGCTCAAATTTCGGGACGAAATTTCTTTAAGGAGGGTAGACTGTAATACCCCGGAAAATCCAAATTAAATTCCGTGGATTTTTAGAAATGATTTCACGATAGTAGGAGCGAGTACGAAGCTTGGAGAAGTGTGGAATTAGTTCGAACGATTTTATTTTCGAAAACGAACGTTTTTAGGGGGTCAACAAAGTTGACTTTTTATACGTTCAAAATTTGGGAATACTTCCTTCATGAAAGTTGTAGAGCTCGTCGATACGAGTTCGTGGACATGTGGAACGCAATATTCGGAGTTCGTATGAATAAGTTATGAACTTTTGAAATTTGGGAATTTTCTATAAATATCGAAAAAAAATCAGAAATTTCATTTAAGGACGAAACAATTTCTTTTTGCGGAACAGTCCCCCATTTTCTCCGTTCTCTCTCCTCTCCCACGCGGCCGACCCGACTGACCCGACCCGGACCCATCTTCGTCCTCCGGCGTCTTCCGGCCACGACCCGGCCCTCCTTGTGATCGCCGCAAGCCGCCCAGTCGCCTGGTGCCGCTGCCTTGCACCGCCGTTGCCCCCAGAGCTGGATCGAAGCGACCCCAGGCGGAGTAACCGACCCGACCGGATCTCAGCCGTGCCGGCGTTGCACGGGCCGATCCTCCCCATTTTCGTGATCTCCTCTTCCCCCTGATCATCCCCATATAGGCCTTGCTTGACGATTTGGAGTGTGGAGTGAAAGATCACGAGTTGAAGATTTCGACGTCCCTGATTCAATCTGGAATCTGATCAGACGCACGAGATTAATCCAACTTCAACGCTTGATCTAGGACGATCTAGGCCGAACCAGGCTTAGCTCCAGGTATGAAAGTCGACCACCCTTTCATTTTGAACCAGTTTGTAGTTGGTCACTTTGCCATCTGAGGTGGTTGACCGGCGTTGACCGCCGCGTTGACCGCCCACTGACCACCGCTTGTGGCGGCGCATCAGACCATATTTCGAGTTTTCATTATCTAGGCGATGATCTATGCATCCATACGAGCGTTTTGATATATAACATGGTCATGTTAGAAAAAGTTGATAAATAGTGGATTTACGTTTTGACGTTACTATTTAACGTTTTTACGTTTATCTTCGGTTTACGATCTGTGAAGATCTGACCATCGGTTTTGCTTCAATTTTGGATATGTTGATCGTATGACTGTCCCGGTGACCTTGTGAGGTCACGGGCGAAGATCCGACCGTTGGATCTTCGTATAATTGAGAAATAGTGATTCGGAAGGCGATTCGTGAGAATCTGACCGTCGGATTTTCATATAATTTTGTGGAGATGTTAGTAAAGGCGATTCAGGAAGATCTGACCGTTGGATCTTCGTGATAATTTTGGAGGATGATCCTAAAGGCGATCCGTGAGGATCCGACCGTTGGATCATCATTAAATTCAGATCCGACCGTTGGATCATCGTTTAATTTGAATCTGAGCGTTGGATCGTCGTTTAATTACATATTTGAGTTGTTGGCTAAGTCAAGATCATTATTGGACTAGGTGATTGACGGTTTGAGTTGGTGGACGATTGTGGATCGTATTTTGAGCTGAATTGAAGACGCAGCGGGATTATCGAGGTGAGTAAACCTCACGTGGTTCATATTACGAACCCAATACAATTAATTGCTTTATTTTGTTGCAATCATATGAACTATTGTTGGTGTTACTAGACATTCCTGTGTGAATGTCTGTATATATATTATTACGTGAAATAATATGTATTGTTGGAGTTGTGTTGAGTTATTGTTGAGAAACAATATATTGTGAGAGATATTGAGTTTATTGTTGAGAAACAATATATTGTGAGAGGTGTTGAGTTTTATTGTTGAGGAACAATAAATTGTTGTGATCTGTGGAGATCACTAGGTCACGAGGTGACCATGGCATCTATTAGTGAATCACGCTCTCGTACCGGGCTGGTGGTTATTAATAGTATTAAATCGTAATCACGTCTGTGGCCGGACGAGTGGTTACGTTCAGTTAGAGCTCTAGTCTGTCTGCCAAATGTGGAGTGACCTTATGAGTGAAATTGAGAGTAACTCATAAGTGTCAATATATATATGGTAACCTTATGAGGGAAATTGAGAGTAACTCATAAGGGTCTATATATATATATGAGTCTGTCTACCAAATGTTGGGAAATCTTATGAGCGAATTTGAGAGTAACTCATAAGTGTCTATATATATATATGAGAGTGAGGGATCTTATGAGCTAAATTGAGAGTAACTCATAAGTGTCTACATATATATATGAGAGTGAGTGATCTTATGAGCTAAATTGAGAGTAACTCATAAGTGTCTATATATATATATGAGAGTGAGAAAGTAACGTGGGTTTGTGGTAGTCTTGAAATCTAATAAATCAACAGTTCTTTCTTGTTTACTCATACTGGCTGTAAAAAGCTTACCGGGTTTTGTGTTGTTGCAACTCCCGGTACACTATTCAAATTGTGTAGCGGGTAATCCTACAGGACAGGAGAACCAGGACGGTGATCGTGCGGTTAGAGCAATTGTTAGAGTTTTACAACAATTGTAAGTTGTGAGGTGTGTTATGCTCATTTGAGCTTTATAATATATTGTGAGAGTGAATTGTAATAATGAACTCGAAGTTTCGAGATTTGGTTTTTTTGTAATTGTAATTATTCAGGTTTCGGATTTGAATTTATCATTCAAAATCCGGGGCGTGACACTTTCAGGGATTACAAAGTACATAACCTTGAAGTACAAGGATTCCTACTTTAATTACAAATAGGAATCTAGAACATTTTCTACTATTACAGCTATAAAAAGTAATCCTAGTTTGACAAGGCACACTAAAAGTCAATATTCTTCAACACTATTCCTAATATCATAGGGTTTTTCTTTTCTTAATTGAATGTTTAAAATGTGATAGGGATGACATAAAAAAGCTGCGTTGGAAGAACAAATCTGCATCTTAAGATTTGTTGAATAGTAAAGAACTAGTAAGTTAAAACTTTTATTCGGATATAGAAACCTTCCATTTGTCCATTTTTCTTTTCCTTTCTCTTATATGGATTATGGACCCATCCGGGTGAAATGAAGATAGACAGAAAAGCATAGGAAAATAAGGTAAAACATAGGGGCTCACAAAGTTCCAGCAATCCGAGTGCTTATGTGGGAATTATCGTCTTCATCAAGCTTGGCCAATCCAAAGTCAGATATCTTTGGGAAAAGATTTTTATCAAGTAGCACATTAGTAGCTTTGATGTCTCTATGAACGATCTTCAACCTTGATTCCTCATGGAGGTAAGCCAGACCTCTGGCTATACCAACACAAATCCTATGCCTTGTTGGCCAGTCCAGCTTCAAGACCTGACTTTCTTTTGGGCCTTACATTGATAAAAAGTAGTTTGAAGAAATAAATTCTCTGTTTCTTTCTTTTGAGTATAATCAATATCTTTGCATACCCTCTAGCATGAACCAAAACAAGGTAAATTATATGAAAATTATAAGAGAGAAACACTTACCAAATAGAGCACGTGCGAGACTATTGTTTTCCATGTACTCATAGACAAGCAACAAGTTATTTCCTTCAATACAGCATCCATAAAGCTTGACAAGGTGAGGGTGTTGCAGAGCAGAAATCATGCCTATCTCATTCACAAATTCACGATTCCCTTGCTTCGATTTGGCTGAAAGCTTCTTAACAGCAATTGCAGTGTTGTCTGATAGAAAGCCCTGTGTTCAACAAACATACTTAAACTCAACCTCTTCTGTAAACAGTAAAGAGGTTTAACAAGAAATATGATGCATTTAAATTAGCCCAAATGCAGTAAATAAATATTATCGGAAAATGATTGGTTATGAAGAATACCCTGTAAACAGGACCAAAACCACCTTCTCCAATCTTGTTTGCTATGTCAAAGTTGTTCGTGGCAGTTTTGACTTGCCTCAAGGTAAATTTGCCAGTCTGCAGGTCCACCCCTTTCAAATCTATGTATGAAGCAAACTTAGATAAGATTCTATTATTGCCCATAACTTCAGAATGATATATGGCATTCTTAATTTTTAATATCTTGAGACTGGTTTAAGGCCTACGACTTTAAAAAGTCAATGAAGCCACAGCTTTAACAGCATAATTAGATCATCTCATCTTACATGTGTGGCAGTGCATATGTTAAGGAATTAATGAGAGTAATTTACATGAAAGAAACGTAGATAAGCAACATAGATAGTCATCTTAGAAACAAAAGAAACATACAAATATAAAACAAATTACGAAAAAAAGAAACCAGGATAACAAAAACAACTGGAAATACCTTGTGCCAAAGTATTTGCTGGTCCTATGAAACCTTTCCACCAGAGAATACATAAAATCACCAATATTATGAACACTCCTCCCGCCACAATTCCAACCACTTCACCTGCGGATATACCACTTCCACCTCCTGGCGAGGGTTCTTTCGGGGGTATAAAATCTGCCATAGGAAGAATATTATTATTTTACTCTTGTACGTGCATATATTTTTCATGGTGAAAATGGACTTTTTCATCTAATGCTTGAAAGCATACTCCATGTAGTATTTCAATGCAATTAAGACCACATACCCATTACTGACAATAGCATAAATCAGTTTTGTGTGAGAGCCTAAGAGGGTACTTTAATAAAGATGATATCTTAACTCTCGAGTCAAGAAATAAATAGGTAGATGCAGTTTTATGACAATTCAAAGTAAAAGAAACTGAAGAATCCAATCAAAAGCTCAAGACATTGTTATACGAGAGAGCTGAAGTAGAGTTTAATGATATATCAGACTCCTAACACGAACCTTTACATATGAGAAACTCCGCATTCTCTACAAATCATTACTAGAATAAGCTCATAACAGTGCAAAACTTACCAAATGGGTCTACAACAATGCCGGATATAAGAGGACCATAGACTCCTTCAGTAGGGATAACCTGTGTTCCTTTCCCGTTCCAAAAGAAACGAATCTCCAAGGTATGAGTTGTTACAGAAGCAATATAGTTTCTTATGACTAATATACCACTCCCACCTGCTACATCCGCAATATTAAAATCCTTCTCCACTCGTTTCCCCTGCAATATACTACTTTAATTACTTGTCGTTTCATTCTCACAATGAAAATTATATTTCTCTGTCTTGATTTCAATCTATTACACGTCAGTACTCGAAATTCATAAACGTAAAACTCATTTTTCAATTGGCCAAAACCTAATCATCATTTGTTGAATATTAAAACCGTGGAAATGTATGTAATTAGCTACCTGAATGTAAACATCAAATATACGCCTTCCCAAGCTACGATATGTTTTGTCATTTGTAAACATTATCTCTGCAAAATGGAGCTTCACTGTGTAGTTTCCATTCATCAGGCAAAACCCAAAATAAGTTAGAGAGATGGGTGAAACGCGTGCCGTCATGTACAGTTGAGGATTGCGCATAGAGAGTGTAGATATATTAGACACAATAAAGGTGTCCGGTTCTCTGTCATCATCAGGGTAGTAACCAGTGCTGCTAAACCCCCAATTGCTTTTGCCTTTGTAAAATAATGAAGGACCACCTTGATTGTCATCTGCTTCATATGTTATGGAGGTGGTGATATTTTCAGGAACAGTTATTTCATTTCCACCACAACTTATACGGAGAGAGTGCGACTCTGGAATGAAAGCAAAAAAAGATTTGTAACCATTAAAGAGAACAACTAAAAGGAGTAAACCCCAAAACAAAAGAGTAAGTTCATTATAGCTATATGTATGTATGTATATACCTTAAACATCATAAATTTGGCTGAAAATTTGCAGAGATGATATATACATTAGTACTTAAAAACTGAACGTTCGAGATGTGGATATGAGACCGAAAAGTGACCCTAAACTCTAATCTCGCACTGGATAAATATTATATATATATATAAGCATTTAGCTTAAATTTTTGTTACCATAAGTCCCTTTTAATTGAACTTCGTGGCAGTTACACAACTAAGCTTCTTTCGAACTAAGTTAGTGACAATTACATGCTGAATAACAGAACACCAATGTATCCCTCACCCTAGATCCTAAATCTCCAATCCCTACCAAGGTATACTAAACCCTACCACGGTATAATATTGAATAACCCATAATAAGACCCAAACAGCTCAAAGAAACTCAAAAACCTTGACATTGGAATATCTCTCTCACGTGCTTCAGACACAAAAAGGAAAAGAAAAGGGAGCTGGCCTCCGTGAAGGAAAGAAAAGGCAAGCACAATTGTTCCTTTCATAGAAGGGTTCAGATGAGCCAACGAGTGACTACAAGTCAAGGTTGATGAAATTACTAATTTATCATTCTTTTCCTTTTAAAGGATGTATCTCTAAAGTTTTATGATCTTGCAAAAATAACTCATTAAAAGTTAGAAATATATAACTAACCAAAATAGTTACTATTTTTTTTTTTTTTGAAATAAAGGGCTGATGCTGGTGCCCTCAAGCCTTGATTAATGAAACTGTCGAATACAAGAGGGGGACATAGAGCCTAAACCCCTTATTACAATAAGCATCTAGAGCACGTCCTGAAATAATATCAGGAGTTTCTACTGAACATAATAATGGTTTTTTTTTCCTGAAAAAAATAATTTCAATTTATTTCGTATCATTCAAACCCATGAGAGATATCATCTTTCAAATATTTCCTAAGGCTATAAAATTATGTGCTTTTAAATTGTACTTTCACGGTTTCACCTAGCATGTCTGGAGGTAGAAAACCTTTTGTCACAAAACAATAATTTTTTGACACATAAAGGAACTTATGTATGCGGAAACCAAATTAAGTTACCTTTCGAACATGTTGCATTATTCAAACATGAAATAATTCTGCAAATAGAAGGCCGGAAAATGTCAGAAATATAACATCACAACTAAAAATGAACTGTAAATTAAAATAAGAGATACACAGTTGGTTTGGAGTGCCAATTAGACCTATGGTGCAAGCTTTCAGAAAATTAATTTGAAACTTACGACTTATTTCCCTTTGACGAGCTTGCAAACAAGTTCCTGTAGACATTAAAAAGGAAAAGTTAAGATTACTCTACAAAACACAAAGAAATTAAATTTTGGGCTACTAAATACATTCTCACATGCCGCCACGGCCAACACAATTGTCGGTCCCACTAATGGTCATGTTGTTGTATGAAAGATCACTGCACATATATATGCATCTCGACTTCAGCATTGCTGATAACCATCTTATGAACATGCTATTTTCCAACTGCCCAGAATTCTGTCCTATATAGCATGACTGGTCTAAGTACGTCTAACAATATATTTCAAAATGTCTTCGGAGGATATATATATATATAGGAAATTAGAAGTCTTGAACTGTAGGAATCATAAACTTTGGGAATTTTTTAGGATGCTCTCAAAACTAAGGAGCTAGTACTAACTAAGAATGCTATCATAGATTGAATACCAGTAATCACCAGACAAAATAAAGGTGCACAGTTAATGCTATGTTGATGGTATAATTGCAAACCAAGCTCCAAAGTTTTACTTCACACCATAATGGATGTACCATGCTTCATGTAATAGATAACGTAGTTTTCCTTATCAATTAGCTAAATTTTAAAATTTGGGAGAAAGCCTTACATGCTGCTTCCTTTCAGCGATTCGGGCACTGGTCCATTCAGCAAGTTTCCAGTTAAGAATCTAAACATATTAAATCCAAAAACAAATGAGTGAAAAATGCAGTGTTCATTATATAAAATTGGCTTATGTTTGATCAGTTCTAAGTGCCTTGGATCATACTTTTACCTGAAAAATCACATACAAGAGATAATTTATATTTTTAGCGGAATGTCCAAGGGAAATATATTCACAGAAATAAATTACTACAATTTGTACATAAACTAACAAAGGTCTGCAATAAATTTTAAACTATTCCATTGCTTTTGATTAAAATGAACAAATTCCAAAATGATCATAGAAAGATTAATAGGTTAGTAATTTAGCCTGGGCTTCCACAATAAAGTGCCCTGGCCAGGCCTGGTTTGTAAAGTTTCTTTGAGATCGATTCCACAGTTACCTTGAGAAATTATTGTTTTTTGTTATGACCATGTTCTAACAGTTATTGCAGTTTAGGAATACACCAGCTGTGAGTCATTAATCATTATAGTCCCCAAGAAAATTGATAATTTGAGCTTGTTGAACCACTGAAGACTATTTGTCTGAATGTTGGTGTAAGAGAGTCAAAATCTGTTGTTTGAATTGCTTAATTACATGTACTCCGAATTATCTTTATAAACAATGGGGCTAGGAATTTTCCCAGTAAGCTTGTTAAAGCTGAGGTCTCTGCAAACAAAACAATATCAAAAGCATGTCACAGTAGGATCAAAATCCCAGAAATGATTAAGAATCATATATATTGTACTAATTGGCCATTGTAAAGAATAATTTGAAGCATCTGACCTGAAATTGTGGCAGTAAAAGTACAGAGTACAGACTATATAAAGCAGTTCTATATTTGTTAATGAGATATGAATTAAGCACTTCATTAATTGATAATTGATATGCGTTATGGAATGAGATACACAACAAACATGTGCATAATAGTAGGATCATATGTTTTTTAGAACTGATCATCAGTCAGAAATTAAGTAAAAAAGTACAAAATTGGCAGGCATACTAACACTCGGTGGATAAGGATGGAACACAAGGATACTAAAGTTGCCGACCGATTGAAGGAAAATGGTAGCAGTGAAGGTAATTAAACATAAAGTACAAGAGACATGATCAAAATGTTCTTAACTTGTAGATTTAGGGTGTTCAGAGGAACTGAAGGTGGCATTTTGAAGTAGGTTTTGCTCTAGCTCTTCCTCTCCCTTTTTCCCTCTTACATTTCTATTTCTTGTAACAGTTTAAATTGTTTTCTTATGATCTTATCTAATTGAATCCTCCGATCGATGATAAAATATGGACAGAGTAAGGCAAATGTCCAATAAAATCCTGAGTCTGCTAAACATAAGCTCAGTGTACACCTGAACGCGCATGATTACATTGATTAAAGATCAAAAAACGGACATGTGACTTGATCACTACATAAAACACTCTCAATTTAATTCACTGGAAGAGACTCATAGTTCTCTATGTTTCTACCACCTAGACTACGTGCTTTGTATAATTGGACTTCAGTAGATATTATCAGAACAATACTTACGGGACACAGGCATCTACGAACCACCTCTAACATTTTCTAAAAGTCATGCAATTATGCCAAAATGATTTTTTAATATAATAACATCTAGAAAGAAAATTATTTATCTGAACACAGGAGACACAAGACGAAAAACATTTATACTAACAATTTGTCCAACTCTGTCAGTTTCGCAAGATACGTAGGTAGCTCTCCAGTAAGATTGCAATTCCTCAACATCCTGTAACATAAACATTAAAACTTTGATTTTCCAAAGACTTTTGGTACAGCAAGATATACATATGTGTAATTAGAGCATTAACTCACAGTGCTTTCAGTTTTGTCATATTATCAAGTGGAGGAAAAGGTGCTTCAGGTCCATCCAAGTCAGTAATTCTCCTGCAAGTTAAAATCGACCATGAATAGCTGTTACATAATTCCAAATCTGTTCTGAATTTATAAATAGCTATTAACTCAAATGCTATACTAACAGGTTAGTTAATTCCTTCAAAAGAGAGATGTTGGATGGAATTGGCCCAGTCAAACCACTAGCCTGAATTACTCTGTTTCAACAAGTTATAATTTAAGTCAGTGTTATAAAATGTCTAGAATCAGCTATAAGCAAAGATAACACACGTATAAGACACCAACAGTTTTCTAAGATTTTTCCAGTTCTGAATGAAATCAGGTATCTTCCCAGAAAAGTGACTGTCACCAACCCGACTGCAATGATGGTAGGAAAAAAGAAAATTGTTACAAATTAATCTGAGACTGCAATTTATACGGACTAAGTTGGATGCTAAGGAAACATAATAAGAAAGAAAAAATGATAAAAAAAGCTTACAAGTCCGTTAATGTGGTAAGCCTTGCAAATGTTTCGGGCAACTTCCCAGTAAAATTGTTCGAGGCAAGAAACCTAAAAGAGAAAATAAAAGGGAGATAATAATTCCTTAAACAAAGATCAAACAGATCGCTGATTTACTGGCGATAATAACCTCTGTTTACAACTCAGAGAATCAAATAAACCAATTATTTATTATCTGGGGAAATTTCCAATAGGCCAGATGTCATACATTTTATCTATGCTGGTTAAATTTCCAAGCTCCAGAGGAAGTCCTGTAAAATAATTGGAAGTGATGTCCCTACACACACAATACATTTTATCTATTCTGTTAAGCAACTCCATATATTAAGCGAGGGAAAAAGGAAAGAAAGAGGAGTCACTCACAAACTTTGCAGGGTGCTAATGTTTCCGAGCTCAATGGGGATAGAACCTGTTAGACGGTTTCCAGCAAGGGAACTGCAACAATACTCATAGTTGTAATCATTTTTATAAGGAGAATGATTCCATAACACTAATTGGCCGTAAATATGAAATGAAACAAAAGTTACAAAACCATATGTAAGATTCAATATTTATGATTCAAATGACTCGTCAACACCAAAGGGCCATCAATTAATCAATAAAGCTGTCTTAGATTCTTCATCTGTGGAACAAATTTGATATGATGATGTGAACATGAGATGAATATTAATTGCACGCTCGTGCGTGCGCACACGCACACTCACACTCACATATGTATACAGAGAGAGAAAAGTTAGTACATGTTAACCAGTGGCAGGGAGCCCCATTCTCGAGGGATGGTACCACTCAGATAGTTGCGGGAGAGGTCACTACAGAAGAAAAGAAGAAAGAAAAATGAGTCGTGGTTATAGATACTAGAAATTTGGAACAAAACATACAATATGACCAAAAGTGCTCTTTTGATTGCTTTGCACGACTCAAACATGGAGGGGTGCTTACATCATTTGTAGATAGGGGAGCCTCGCCAACTCTGGTGGGAGTGTTCCTACCAAATCCTGAGCTTTCAGAGATCTGCGCTTCATCAGAAAATAACAATTACACCTGTTATATATCCTGCCTAAATTGCAAAAACAGCCACACAGTACTGAGACTATGAAAGCAGGTCAAATGTTATCGAGTTAAAGAAATTGCTTTCTTTTTCTTCTTTTATTGAAGGCCAAGGAACAAAACCCAACTTGAACAGGCAGTGGCCAGTTCTTATAGGCATACTGACAAGCAGGTGGAGTGCATGTTTCACAAGTACATTGTTCTAATAGAACGATCATTGCCTATCAACCCAATACAGCTACCATGTAGAAAATATGCAGCTAAACTATTTTTGGCTTTCTCCGTTTCTCTGGTTTGAACTCTGAAGCCATTCAAAATCCACGTTACATCTAAACCCAACCTACAACTGTCTTCGGCCTTCCCGCAAGAAAGGCTGGTTTTTTTTTTTTTTTTTTTTTTGAATAAAGTTATAAATAGTCCATATGGTTTGGGATGATGATCAATATTAACCTTGTAGTTTTAAAGTAAAATTAAACATCTTTGTGATTTGCAAAGTTAATCAAAGTTGGTCTAAAAACTAATTTTGACAAAATCTTCTCATGTGTAAGGATAAGTTTATCATCTAAATCAAAAAATAAAACCAAAGAAAATTAATATAAAAATTTTATGGAATGAGATTACCTAAAAAAAAAAACAGAATTCAACAATCTTCTATTTTTTGGTGAGTCTGTTTTTTTTAGTTTCATTTTTTAGATGCTATTTAATTTAATTTTTGTTACTTTTTAAATTTGAAATGACAAATGTATCCTTGCCATGAGGGAGTTTTTGTTAAAAATAGCATTTGGACTGAATTTGATTTATTTTGCAAACCACAACAGTAGAATTAAATATTTTTAAATCACAAGGTTAATTTTGAGCATTACTCTAAACCACAAGGACTACTTGTAACTTTTATCCTTTTTTTTATATATCTTTTTGGAAAGATGTGTCATTTATCAATTAAGACATTTTCTTTTATCACATAACTTTTTTTTTTTTTTTGAATGAATGCATACCAATATATTAATCTCAAATCAAAATGGTCATTACATACCCAGCCGCTGCCATTAACTTGACAGACAAGAGCTTGTAGAGGTACCACAGCAATACGTAGATATAGACCACTCATTAGATATCTATTGCTCACTTAATATAAGCAAGTCTTGCTTATAAGCTATGAAAGCAAATAGGCAAAGTAAAAAATTATACTCATTAAGAACTAAAAAGCATAGGTCCCCTAGAAAAGTAGGGAATTATTAGAAGAAAAAAAGTAAAAACTAAAATAAAGACCACAACCCAATAGCCCAAAGTTTGCCCTAGCCCGAACCCAACAATAAACAGCCTAACCAACAGCAAGCTTTGCCGTACTATGCAAAGTCACTGACAACAAGCACGATAGCCCCGCTACGGCCATGAGGAACACCATCCCGACCACTCGATCGACGCCATCACCTGAGCCCTCGGCGAAACCGTGCAAGAGAGGACCCGACACAAAAACGGACACAGATCCCTAGTGCACCAAGCCACCACCTGAAACCCACGCTGCCGACGCCAATGCCACTGTCAATTCTCTAATCATTGCTTCCATTACTGCCATACCACCACCAACTCACATGCCTCAGTGCAGCATCAAGCCAGAATCCGGCGTTAATGTTGTCAACCTCCAAGCCAGAAAAACAAACTGAACAGCCACACGCTAGGCCTTAGAAACCTGTTCGGCAACAGCACCAACATCGAGTGACCAAGGCTGACATAGATGTTGGGCCACCACCGGACGAGCGCCGCTTGATTTCGCTGGAAGACGCACTAAGGTTCTTGGGAGAAAAACAGTGAGGCGGGGAAGACGCCTACTTTTTGTTATTATTTTTTATATATAACTAGTTTTAAAAAATTAATTTTGATAGTTTTTTTTTATCACATGACTACTTACTTAAAAAAAAAATTATTTTTATGAGTCGTACTTGGGATCTTCCATTTATAAAATGAAGGCTGAAGTTTGTTTTTATTTTATTTTTCATATAACAAGTAAAAATATACAATAACTGGTTTGTGAATCAAACTTAGGACCTCCCAGTCTTACGGCCACCAGCCAATCCTATTTTTGCACACTTCTTTTAAATGGCTCTCATTTTTTAGAACCCTAGCGGCGCCTCCATTGGCATTGAGCACAGCCTAGGCTGTTCTCAATCCCTCTCCTTCGCCCAAAACGATCGAGCAAGTCGCCCTTTTTATGGCGTATCATTGAAGGCCTCGTAGATTCGGATTTCTTTGTTTGTCAATTGAAGCATTCAGATCTGGTCATAGGGATCCAAGGTACTTGTTTTGGCATGGCAGACAAAGGCGCACCACAAAGGAAGCTAGGTTTTGTCCGATGTGATGGCATGGGCTCTGGCTGGGGATGTGGTATTGGTGCTGTTTGGGGCTTCCTTCATGCTTTGATCTTGGGCTGTAGATTGACCTAGTCTTTTGTGGAGGTGCTGCTTAGTGGTTTTGGGTGCAGTGGTGATGCTGCTTGGTGGCCTATTGAATGATGTCATTAGTTTTTGGGCTCTATTTCCAGGTTAGCCTTTGATCAGGTCATCACAATCATGGGTTCTAGTTTCGAGTCAGATTGTGTGCGACATGGTGGTGGGTCTACAGCTTCGTTGGTTGCAATTTTAGGTGATGGCGGTGGTGGCGGATTGGATACCAGGAGATCTCTCTTGGTTTGGGTTTCATTCATTTTAAGTTATGGTGATTCAGTGTGGGCTGTGCACTTTGGGCCCGAACATTTTCGGTTCCGTATATGGGATCCAGGGGGCATTGAGATTCAGGATTCTAAGCCCATATGCACAAATAAATTAGGGTTACTCCTTGGCTTTGTTGGCTTTAACCCTAATAATGTCAGGTTACTAGTTAATTAATTGAGCTTATTTTTAATACTGACAATATTTTAGAATAGTGTAGGCGATGGCTCAATATTGACGTAGCTTGCTAAAGGTGAGACATTGTGTAATGTTGCTTACATCTTCATTATGGATTAACAGTTTAACACCCACTTCCTTCAAAAAAAAAAAAAAAAAAAACTTCCCACTGCTGCTACTTACAACAAGAGACTAAAGTTTTAGATCAAATGACAGTGAGCACCAATAAGGTAGGAAGGACATGTGAGAGAAATGTTTCAATTAATTAGACTGTCTTTTTTTAATTGTTCCCATCTGGTAATTTTAATTGGTCAGATGAAAAAAATGACTACAATAAATTCTTTTCTTTAATTACTGACTCATAAAAAAGTTTTCCTAACCTGTAACAAGTTTGTATTATTAACCAAGTGGTAAGGGAGGGGTTGGAAATTGGATTAGGACTATACTAAATCAGATGTTCAATCTCCCTCCAATATATATATATATATATATATATATATATATATATATATATATATATATATATATATATGGATTATGGATCCCTTTTTTTGTTCATTTTAAGGGATCTCTTGTGGGACTCACTTTTCGATCGCATTTCGGCATCTCAACCGTTCAATTTTTAGG
Organism: Rosa rugosa; assembly: GCF_958449725.1. NCBI lineage: Eukaryota > Viridiplantae > Streptophyta > Magnoliopsida > Rosales > Rosaceae > Rosa > Rosa rugosa. The sequence goes on along the minus strand of NW_026908943.1, from coordinate 40,673 downwards.
TCATAATATATAAATCACAATGAATGAACCGAATCTATCAAACTTGAATCGTTCATGTTTATAATTGTAAATCGCTGTTATGAATGCCTTAACGATTATCAATTTGGCTGAAAATTTGCAAAGATGATCAACTCATATAGACCTAAAAACTGACTGGTAGAGATGTGGATATGTGATTAAAAAGTGAGTCTATCAAATGATTCCTTAAAATAACCAAAAAAAAAAAATGATCCCTCACTAGGAGGGTCATGTGTGTGTGTGCACACTCATGTAAATATCATGTATGCATTATTGGCAACAGGACCCTCGCGAATAATCGAATACGATGAAGACGACTCGGAAACTAAAAGTCTTCAATCTGAGTCTTAGGCTCTTAGCCTTCCAGCGTTCACGTCTATAAAAGTCTAAAGCAATTCAAATATGTAAACCCAGGTGCATGCAGGTAGATCATTCAAATAGTTAGTCTATAGTCTGAAACAATTCAAATATATAAACCCAGGGGTAGGTAGACAATCCAAATAGTCTAAACAATTTGCTAATTAAAGAGAATAGTCAAGTACTCAACAGTAACTGTACGGACATAGGCAGAGTGAGAGAGAGAGAGAGAGTTTTACACACATGCTTGTAACATGGCAGATCTGATCATAGCCAGCGGTACTGCAATTGGCGCAGGTGACGTTGTTCGTAACTGCGCTGTCTGGTGAGGTAGTATTAATCCATCTAGATGCTTCGCTGCTACAAGGATCTGCAATGAAATTCCGGTCCTTCCCCAACGTCTTTCCAATGATCTTTAAAGCTTGTACTGCGTACATATACATATATTGTTAAAATGGCACAAGTTAGTTATTAATAAACACCATCGTGACAAATAATATATACATATTTCATAGATATATGATCGACTTGAGTACAGAAACTTAAACTAGATCAAACTATATATCATATGAAAATCTCTCTCTCTCTCTCTCTCATATATATATATATATGTCATAGATATTATAACAAATTACGTATAAATTATAATAACCACCTTCATCTTCTGATAATCGAGTAGCTCCGAAAGCAAAGCTTGCATAGATAACCAGCAAGATAGAATGAACAAGAAGCCTAGGGAAGAAGAATGTGTAATTCATATTTTGGCTGGCTCAAGTGTATATGGCCAAAACGTTTTACAATTGAAGGAATCGATCTCTAATGCCCGGCCAGGACGAGATAAAATGCTGAGTTATATAACTTGAACTGATAAGTCTATATGAAAGAAGTAATGGGTTAAAATCGATCAGGAAGACTTAGAATGAGGTCGGCTGACCAAAGTCAATTCTAGAGTTCCTGTGTAACTTGTGAAGCAAGATTGAATAAACAAACAACGCGTACCCCACAACAATTATGGGCTACAGCCAGCCACAGACTTAAAAGAGACGTGCAAAATTGGGTCAGTTGGTGTTCACATCTACCTCGCATTGTTCACATCTATTGTTCTATAGTCCAAGTCCAGTTCAAAGTTCCACAGTCTGCATAGGTCAGTCCACACTTCTATAGTCCAAGTCCAGGTCCAATTGCATATATAGGTCAGTCCATACTCCATCGCACATGTGTCCTATATCCTGTAGGGCACATCTCCCACGCATTCTCCAAAAAAAAAGTGTGGGTGTGTAATATTACCCTTTATCTATATCTATTCTATTATTAAGAGAAAAACTTTGTTAGCCAAAATTAAAAATTTTGACAGATTTAACCCTGAAAGATTAAACTTTTAAAATAAATTAAATTACAAGGATAAATAGAACAATTATAAAATAAATTTTTATTAAGAAAATTAAAAAGAAATGATTCCACAACCCCCATTTTCTCTCTGTAACAACTACCATTTTTTTTTTTGAGAATAATAGTCAACCACTTTATTGATAATAAAAATAAGAAATATTACAACTTATAGATGTAGAAACTACATCAAAATATAAAATAACAAGAACAAAATTAGATGCAACAAGACATTGAAAATAAGATTAAATACTGTTTACTCCTTATACTTATAGAGTTTCATCGTTTCAGTCCCTGACATTCGAATTTCACCTAAAAAGTTCCTGAACTCTCAATTTCCTCCCAATTGGTCCATGCCGTCAAAATTTTCTGTTAAAGTTGCCGAAAATGTCTATTATACCCTCACTTACTTTAAAAAAAAAAAAAAAAAAAAATTTCTTTGTTTATTTCTGTTTTTTCATTTCACCTCTTGAAGGTCTGTCGATTGGAACCATCTTGATGAGGAGATGACCAGAAGGAGGCGAAAGAAGAAGAGGTAAAAAGAAAAAAAATAAAAAAATAAAAAAAGAGAGGAAGAGAAATATATATATTTTTTTAAGTAAATGAGGGTATAATAGACTTTTTAGGGGAAGATAACGGAGTTTTTGACGGATGTTTGACGGTAGGGACCAATTGGGAGGAAATTGGGAGTTCAGGGACTTTTTAGGTGAAATTCAAAGGTCAGGGACTGAAATGATGAAACCCTATAAGTATAGGGAGTAAGTAGTATTTAACCCTTGAAAATAAAACCTAGCAAGGAGATGAAGGGATGCAATTAAGCATTTGATGAAGCACCAGACATAATCCGGGCTATGTAAAACGGTACCAATAGTATGGTCGACCATACTTCCATGCAAATATATACGTTGAATAGAGGGTAACCTTCTATCAAGGTAACCGGCGGTAGTAAGATCGATCTTGCCTACTCCACGCAAAAAAATACGTCGAATAGAGAGCAATCTTCTACCTAAGTAGCCAAAGAATCCATTCCAAAATGCCAAGAGATCTAAGGCCCATAAAAAATCTCCTAGATCCCATATGCGAACCCTAACAGCACTGGGCTCATACACTAGTTGCAAAGCCCAAATAGGGAAGGCCCAACCAAAACTTGAGCAATCTAACAAGGAAGAGGCCCAGGCCCACAAAAACTTCTTCTCGGCACCCAGAAACTCTCTGGGCACCCAAACCGTCCCTGACTTTGACTCCGACCGTTGCTCCATCACCCTTGGCCTGAGAAAGATCATCCCAGCCCCCCCAACACGACGCCATCTGCCACCAATGTAGTCGACCGGAAAGCAGAACCCGCCAAGACGTCAATCACGGCTTCGCTCACAGTCTGCTGCCAGAGCACCCCCTCGATCTAGGTCGCAGCGAAACCAAGCTATTCCAGACAAACGCCGCTCCATTGCACCGGGAAACGGGGTTGAAGCACAGTCCCTCATGAACCCCTCACTTATCCACCCCGCCACCAACCCAAAACCGCACACCGACGATTTCAGGCGCGCTCGGATTGGTTGAAGACTTCGGACTCTCGGTGCCGACCTGATCCAAGAAGGCAGCGCAGCATCTGCGTCTCTCCATTGAACAGAGGCACCGTCAGAGAGGATCTGAGAAGTAGAAATTGCCACAGGCCAAGATGCAAACCCCAGCTTGATACAGGGCACAACAGAAGCCGTGCGCGAAATAGCCGACACCGAAAATGATATCGGAATAGTTCTCCATCGAGGATGGGGACATATACATAGAGGCTGAAGACGGCGCTCTCCCAACCCTAGCAGAGTAAGCCCTCTAGGTATTTTCAAAGTATATTTGGAAATATATATAGACTTCACACTTATAATTTTTTAGGGAAGAAAGAGTATTTCATTAACATAATAACTACCATTGAATCTATTTTTTCTGCAATAACTACCCACTTTTTTTTTTTTTTTTTTGTAACAACCAAAATTTTTTCATCCACATGCAAAACATGTCATTGCAGATTAGTTATTATTAAGAGAAGAGAGCTTGCTCTCCAAAATTGAATTTTTTTAACAATTTAACCTTTACATATTAAAAAATTATGAAATATAATTAATCAATGAGGATAATATGGTAAATTGTAAAATAGAAGAAAAAAAAAATGTGGTAGTTGTACTGAAAGTTTTTCCACTACTTTTAACTCCTCTCCATACATATAGTGAGTGGACCCTGCTAGTAATCATTAAAGTTTCATTTCTGGAAACACACGGCAGGGCCCAGTCTTTAATTGAATATGTATATTTTCTTTTTTTAATTCATGAGTGGGTGTTTGACTGTTCATTTTATATTGATGTTGATGGAAAACAGAGCCTGATATGCCTAATATTCATTTCTTTTTCTCTAGCTTATCTCTCCTCTCATCTTCTTCCCTTCTCCTTGATCTCACAAAAACCATCAATCCATTATCCAATGAATCATCCGTGAAATGGATCAAGGGGCATCTCCACTATCTGTCGTTGCTTGCGTCGGCGACATGGTGATGGCCACCGTGAAGAAGGGAAAGCCGGATCTGAGGAAGAAGGTGCTGCCCGCCGTTTTTACCTCATTTCCTCAGCTAGCAACTGGAGCTTTTGGGCTTTCATCTAGACACATGGAGAGTTTTTCATGCACTCAATGAAATCTTTGAACATAAAATAGTGATTTTTGACTGGTGGGTCGTTTTGTTTTACTTCTCATTTAGAGTTAAATCTATATGTGCTCATGTTTTTTTTTTTTTTCCTTTTCTTTTCTTTAAGTGGTGTTCTTGTCCATATTTGGGTTCTGTTGGATCTGCTACATGATCTTTGTCTTAATTTGATAGTCTTAATATGTCATGTATTGTGATCTAATCTAGTATTTCCTTTGATGGTTGGTTAAGCTAGAGTTCCTGTCTATGATCAGAAACAATAAGGAGGATTCCAATTGATGTTTGATTTTTGCTTCTGGTGATTACAGAAACTGACAACATTGAGAAGATTTCATACGGAGCAGAAGAGACTTGGAGATGTAGAAGTAGAAGTAGAAGTAGGAGTACTGATGTATTGTAAATTTGTAATTAGTATGAAAGTTAATGCTTGTATTTCAGTGAAATTGAAATTGAATATCTAATAATTCATTTCTCATCAATATTTTTTTATGAATGAAGACACGAAGAAAAGTGAATGTGACTACAAGAATATGATTATAATAATAAAGCCGCTTGGACCTGAATACATATGACATTTCTGAATACAATGAGTCCCACATGTCTGAATTTCAAATCAAGTCAAAAAAGAAAACATGCGCGCCTTTTCTACCATAGAAACCGCTCCAGAGGGCACTGACCCTCTTAACGTTGCTTTACCATATAACGTTGCTTTACCATATAACATTGCTTTACCCACTAGTCCACTACTACAATTTGGGCCATAGAGCACCGATCTGGGCCACTATTTAAATTTGGTCTCCATTCTCAGCAGTATTCGACCTAGTTTTCATGGCCCAGTCACGAAACAACGGTCTCCGTAACTTTATTGTAATATAGTAGGCCTGAGACTTAGAACCGGAAAACCGGCAGATCCGCACGAAAAACCCGGTTCTGTTCGGTTTTACAACATATGCGTTTACATGTTTTTCGGTTCGGTTCTTGGTGATCCATTCTCGGTTCGGTTCCGGTGCTTCTATTTAAAACTCACTTGGAACCGAAATACAGATGTCATAGTATAAGTGGATAATGGTCGAGCTTATTTCAGTAAAATACACCTCTTCTCATGTGATCAGAACCAACTTAATGATATGCGATCAGCAATTCTCCATCTCATATCCATATCCTTTCGATCGAAACCTAACATCTCAGTCTCTCTCTCTCAAACCCGCCGCATCAAACATGAAGCCCCAATTTCATCTCAGTCAAAACATGAAGCCCCAATTTCATTGATCAAAACCTAACATCTCAGTCGAAAGTCGAAACCCAACATCTCAGTCGAAACATGAAGCCCCAATTTCATTGATCAAAACCCAGATGAGGGTCTCGCTTCTCTCAAAGTCTTGAACCCAGAAACTGGTAAGCTCGTTGTACTCTCCATCTCTCATGGATCTGCAATCGATCTGCAATTTCACTTTTTCAATTATCACAGGATGATTATCATTAATTCCTCTTCAATTATCACAGGATCTGTAATCGATCTGCTGTTCCAGTGATTTCTTCCCATTTCCGACTGACAAATCTCCAGAGTCCAGCGACACAGCCCGTGATTTATTCCCGTGAGCTCCTCTCAAGTGAAATTGCGGTATGGTTTAATTTGTATGGAGGCTTTGAGCTTATTTGTGGTTTGGTTTAATTTGTATGCAGGCCGACATGGATTCAACAATGGCTGTTGATATTGTCCCTGTAAATGGAAGTGGAAGTGGAAGTGGAACTGGAAGTGAAGAATCAGGTGGGTCTCCGAAGAATGCAAAGGAAGTGCCTATTCCTAAATCGAAGAAGACAAAGTCTGCTGCAATGAAGAGGAAGAGGAAAAGTAGAGCTGTTGTGACAAGAGAGAGGTCCCAGGTCCGGCAGCATTTCACCAAGGAAGATCATCCTATCATCGAGACCATTGATGGAAAGGAAACTGTTGTCGGGAATACGAAGAGGGCACAGTGTAAGTATTGCCCTACTCATCTTGCTTGTCATTCTACTAAAAATGGTACTAGCAGCCTTAGAAAACACATTGAGCAAGTTTGCACTGGATACCCGAGTAGAACAAATTTAAGTAAGGGTCAGACTCATCTAAACTTCGATGGGTCTAATGATGTTGTTTTAAAATGGAGTTAAGATAACTGTGTCATAGCTGCAACTGAAATGATTGTAATTGATGAACTGCCATTTAGTGCCATTGAAAGACCGGGATTTAGAAGGTTCTGTAAGGTAGCAGTCCCTAACTTCACCATTCCCTGTAGGAAGACCATAGTGAAAACCTTTTTGGGGATGTATGATGCAAAGAAGGCAGGGCTGAAGAAGGAGCTAAACAACTATTGTGTGTGTTTGACAACCGATACTTGGACATTGATTCAAAACATAAACTACATGGTTATTACAGCTCATTTCATAGATAATGGATGGAGAATGCACAAGAGGGTGCTTAACTTCTGTCTAATTCCAAACCATCAAGGAAATACCATAGGTAAGATTCTTGAGTGTTCTTTGTTGCAGTGGGGAATCAAGAGGGTTTTAACCATTAGCGTAGATAATGCCTCAGCCAACAAGGTGGCGATTGATTACATTAGGAAGAAATTGTGCAATCTTGATCAGCAACAAGTATTGGGAGGGCAGTTTCTACATGTGAGGTGCTTGGCTCACATTGTGAACCTGATCGTTAAGTCGGGTTTGCATATTTTGGACAAGTCTATTGCTAGCATTGCAGTTCGCTATGTTAGATCGAAGCTCACCATCTAGGCTTGATGCTTTTAAGGTTTGTGTCGAGAATGAAAATCTGGACAGCAATAAAGTTTGTGTTTTAGATGTTCCAACAAGGAATTCCACCTACATCATGTTGGATACTGCATTGCAGCTGAAACGGGGATTTGATAGGATGGCTGAGGAGGAGGATTCGAAGTGGAGATGTTACTTCGATGAGAATGAGGAAGAATATGAGGAGGATGAAGAGATTTTTGTTGAAGCAAGGCAGCGAAACTCAACGAAAAGGATAAGGCCACCTAATGAAGCAAATTGGGACAAGGCTGGTGTTTTTGTGAGGTTTTTGAAGGTTTTCTTCGATGTAACAGTGAGGGTGAGTGCAACAAACCACCATACTGCACCCAAAGCTTTCCATCACATGGTCACAATTGAATCCGAAATTGAGGACTTGTGTATGCAGCCATATTCATCGGATGGAAGTGAGTCTGAAAAGGTTCTGTTTCAGATGGCAATGAAAATGAGGAGCAAGTACAAGAAGTACTTTGGATTCTTAGATGACTGTAACCAACTGCTGCTGGTTGCTCTAGTCTTGGATCCAAGGTATAAGCTATTAAACTTCCAAAGAGTTTGCCAAAAAATGTTGTTGTTCGATGATGAAACAGTGAAGAAAAAATCAGAAGAAGTGAAGGACTTGGTGACCAGATTAACAGATTTGTATGCTTCTACATTTGGTACTCAAAGTAGCCAAAAATGCAGCAGAGTGGCGGAACAAGTTACTGGCAGCAGCAGTAGTAGCAGCTATCGTTCCAAAAATATGAGTGGGAAGATGGCTGAACTTCTTAAGGATTGGGATAGGGAGTTAGAAGAAGGTGATGCACTTGTTGTAGGCCATGAAGTAGATAGATATCTACTTGACCCCATTGAAAAGCCTCCTAAAGGACTAATTTCGAGATATTGACTTGGTGGAAACTTAATGGAAGCACGTATCCCAATCTGCAATTAGTTGCTAAGGATGTTTTAGCAATTCAAGTCTCCACCGTGGCATCCGAATCATGCTTCAGCACTGGCAAGAGAGTGATTGATCCACATCGGAGTTCATTAACTCCTAGATCTGTGGAGGCCTTAATTTGCCTCCAAAATTGGCTAAAGTCTGATAGCATTCAAGGCCTTGAATACACTCATACACCTGAGGAAATGGTGAGGCTTGAATCTGTTGAGAAAGGTAAAATATATATATAAATGTTAAACTATGATGTTTACTGCCTCTTTTGTGCTTACTAAATACTAAGTTACTGCCTCTTTTGTGTATAAATGCAGAACAAGAGAAAGAAGAAAGAGAAAAAAGAGAGAAACGTGATGCAGAGAAGGCAGCAAAGGCCCCAAAGCCCCCAAAGGTCCCAAAGGCACCAAGACTGCACAAGAACTCTGATGCAGCAAAAGCAGCCAAAAAGTAAACTTCAAAGAATGTAAGTGTATATTCATGTTGTGCAATTATGAGTTTATGCTAGTTGCTATATCATTTAAAGGTGTCCTGCAATTATGAGTTTGTGCTATATATGCCGAAGAATGCAGATTTCATTTGCTATGAAACTATGAATGATTGACTGTAGATTTCTGTGAAATGTGTGTGTCTATGAAACTATGAATGATTGGATGTAGATTTCTGTGAAATACTGAGTTATTGCCAAAAGTATGAATGCAGGTTTAAGGTTTCTGTTTTGTGCATGAATACAGGTTTCTTTTTTGAAAAGAAAGTATGAATGATTGAATGCAGGTTTCCGTTTTCTCTATGAATGCATGGTTTCTATTTTGAAAAAAAAAATAGTATGAATGCAGGTTTCTGTTTTGTGCAAGAATGCAGGTTTGTGTTTTGTGTATGAATGCATGGTTTCTATTTTGAAAAAAGAAAAGTATGAATGCAGGTTCAGTTACTAGTGTGTTGTGAAAGAATTGAAAAGTGTGTTCATATTGATTGCAGGTTGCTGTTTTGAAAAAAAAAAGTACGAATGATTGAATGCAGGTTTCTGTATTGTGTAACAATGCCTCTTTTATGATTGAAAAAAAAATATGAATGCAAGTTTCTGTTTTGTGCATGAATGCATGATTGAGGTCTTGTGAATGCAGGTTCAGTTACTAGTGTGTTGTGAAAGAATTGAAAAGTGTGTTCATATTGAATGCAGGAAACTTAGGTTGTTTGCTAGGAGGGTTATTCATAATGAATATTGAATGCAGGAAACGATGGTTATCCATAATGATATTGCATTATTGCTTGCGTCTTGATTTCAGGCCTGTGGAAATATTGAGCGTCTTGATTTCATGCCTGTGGAAATATTGAAGTTGGAGATCTGCTTGTTGTCTTGGAGATCTGCCTGCTGCCTTGGTGCATTCCAACTTCAAGATTCAAATCATGAATTTAACTTATTCGCTTAATGTCTTTTCTATTTTTCATCTAGGCTTGCAAACCTGCAGTACTTTCACTACTTTGGAAGTTTGGATAATTGGATCTGTTGGTTAATTGTAACTTTGCAATTTGTTAAGTTTGAACTTTGATGTTTGAAGTGGCTGTAACTTAAAAGTGAACAAATTTGTATTTCTAATGTCTTTGCACTATGAAAGTTTTTATGCAGTCACTTATTTGTGTCATTTAGAAACGGTTCCAGGCAGGAAGAACAGGTTCTTAAGGAACCGAAAATAGGCAGGAACCGAACCGTTTAGAGTCGATTCGGTTCGAAAACGGTTCCACAAATTTGTTACCAAAACTGAACCGATTATGAGAGTTATGTTTCCTTCTCGGTTCCACACTTTTTGCACACGGATCGACCCGATCCCAGGCCTATAATATAGAATTGGGTCACAACCCACCATCGCCATTTTACGGTGTGATTGGGGACTTTAATACATTGAGCAAAGGGGACTAGGTCTCTCTCTCTCTCTAAGAAAAATTTGGGCCTTACATGATTTGTTGCAAGTTTTCTTCTGTTAACGTTTGGATCCGTGGGGATCCAATTAACAATAAGTAAAGAGAGAGAGAGAGAGAGAGAACGACACAAGCAAAGTATAGTGGTTCGTTTCCCGCTAAGGCAGGAAACTACGTCAACTTGAATGTTGTAGTATGTGTGTTTGGGATTACAAAGTGTGTAATGGAGTGTGTTGAATTGTGGAAGGAGGCATTCCTTTTATAGGTGAAGGAAGCCATCTCCTCTACATTTTCTTAGATGTGGGACAAGAACCCACTATTCTAGTCTTGAAGCCATGTTGTGAAGGCAACTTTGCAAGGCCGGAAAGGTGGCTTCCCGGCGACGTATTTGCCACTTCCGGATACCGTAGCGTAGCTTGAACATAGGGCTACAAGATGCATGTCTCGATTGGGCCTCACCATGGCTTGTGTGTGTCCCAAAGAGAGTGTTACTTATGCTTGGTGACCTAGAAAATAGCCTTGCTAGTAGAGGTATCTACAAGTCCCCGAAGTCCCCAAGTAAGAGGAGCTTCTTGGTTGGGGAGTTATAATCATGCAGTCATCAAGCATAAGCAACCGGGCGGCCTGGAGCCCCTACAAGTCCTCGAACTCCGTAATCAAGAAGGGACTCGTTAACCTGCACAACAAAGACAAAAAGACGCATATGGGGAATGCTTGTTGTATTGAGCAACGTATGTGAGTTGCATTGATATGCATTGACATATATGAACGTACGAGGTGCATGATACATATTGATGTATACATGTGGATGGCGCCGAGTATGATCGATTATGATATATACACTCGAGTACGCATGTGGTTGTGTAAACATATGAATTGCATATGATAAATGAGTGATGCGCGCAAGAAAAACGAACAAGGTCGAGTCGATGGAGTTACGCTCGTGAGGTGTAAGTTGCATGAGTGCCACGAAGGCAAGCGTTTGTAATTCGTGAATGATGAATACGCGAACGCCCGTGTTTGTTTGGTTGTCGCTCGTATTAATGGAATGAGAAAAGAATTTGATTTGTCGCAATCGGTAAACGACAAATGGTAGAAAAATTCAATATTCCATTAATGTGTAGTGTGTCAAGGAGACATGAGTGTAAAGCTTGGGAGTTCCGGAAGTCAAGAGTGTGAGAGCTCGGGGGTGCAGGGAAGGCGTGAGAGCTCGGGGGTGCCGGGAAGGCGTGAGGGGAAAATTCGGGGTTGCCGGGAAGGCATGAGCTGAAAGCTCGGGGGTGAGGGGAAGCTCGTGGTTGCCGCGAAGGCGTAAGCCGAAGCTCGTGAGCGGGAGGCTCAAGGGTGCCGCGAAGGCGTGATCGGAAGCTCATGGGTGCCGGGAAGGCATGAGCGGAAAGCTCGGGGGTGAGCGGAAGCTCAAGGGTGCCGCGAAGGCGTGAGCGGAAGCTCGTGAGCGAAAAGCTCAAGGGTGCCGCGAAGGCGTGAGCGGAAGCTCGTGGGTCCCGGGAAGGCATGAGCTGAAAGCTCGAGGGTGAGCGGAAGCTCGTGAGCGGGAAGCTCAAGGGTTGCCGCTGAGGCAAGAGCGTGGAAGCTCGGCGGTGCCGCTGAAGTGAGAGCGTGAAAGGCTCGGCGGTGCCGCTGAAGCGAGAGCGTGAAAAGCTAGGCGGTGCCGCTGAAGCGTAAACATAATCGTTGCTAATTACGCTGGGCTGTATGTATAAGTCCCCGAAGTCCCCAGTCAAGAAGGGTGTTCTTGCGGGGTTGATACCAAAGCGTGGCTTTGTGCCGTATATCGAGCATAATTAATGCAAGTGTGTCGTCCATCTAGAATTGGTCGGAGCGAGCGCATATGCCCTTTCGGGTGGGCCCCTGCTAGGCCCTCCGAGGAGTCCCCCACTCCTGGCTATAGACCTCAGTATGGTCGGAATATTGTTTGATGAGGAGAGCTGCGTTTAAGCAGTAGGTGTTAGGTAGCGAACCTAATCTTTGATACCCAAGTGTCGGGGGTTAACTGCCGGATCAATGGCTGCCGTGGGCTACGTTAACCGATCCCTTCATTCTTTCCCGGCGGAGAAAAGCTTAACTGTAATGCCGCGTAGCGGTCATTGTCACCTATGAGGCGTTGCCTTACCGCTTAGCGGTTGGTCGTGGACCATAGACTCGTGGAGTCTGTAAACCCGTTTTAGGTCTCTTTCCCATGGGGAGAGTTTTAACAAAATATGGTGCCCGAAGGCTAGCCAATATATTTACATATGGATTATATGTAAAGTATGTTAATTGTATGAACAACAAATAAGCATGGTATAGCTTGTTTAGGTAAGTGTCACATGTTTATTTAATTAAATTGTAATTAAATAGAAACATGGCATGTGTAGCATGTACTTGTAATGTGGATGCTAATAATATTTTTGCATTGTTGTAATCATACTTAGAGGTCATGGAGACATAAAGTAGGGTATATCTAGCATGGCAGACGTACTAGTAATATTGATACATAGTGTACGCATGCTTAAAATCATAGAAGCATGTAAATGCATATCACATGTGATATATTGTGGGCATGCTTAAAAGTAGTAAAAGCATGGTATTGGCATGGCACTAGCTCAAATTGAAGGAGCGTAAAGGATAAGATATAGTTACTTATCTTATGCCGATTTGGAGCGAGTTGGAATCACCGTATGTACCCAAATCATGTTGGAGTTGTCCAAGCATGACGCTCCATTGCTTTGGCGGATAAAGTGCTCCAATAACGTACATCAACTCGTAGTTGAGGTATCATTAGAAATAGTTGAATTTCCTTGAAACAAAATAGATGATTAATATGTGGATTTGTAAAATCACCATCGGCAACTTGCACAAGTGCTTTGATAAAATAGACAAGTTATTTGAATATATGTATCAATTGAGCAAAGTGTATAAGCCATGTTTATAGCTAGTTGACGACAAATGTATATGTGCATCTATTTTGAATGTCGAATTTGCAGGGGGCATGCAAACTCTCATTATATGTGATGACAATTGAAACATGGCCGTGATGGCAGCGTTTATATGTAAATGTATATGGCCCTAGTGACAAAAATCACTTTGATATAAGCATGCAATGGCCTATACAAGCGTCTATAAGTTCGCGTCCAGAAACTATATGGTCATAAGCATGAGCCTTTTGTCAGCTTTTTAATTACCAAAAAACTGAGTGTGCAGATGCCAAGTTTTGTTTATATAGTTATGTGGTTGTGTGCGTTGCACATGTATGACATAGTGTATATGTTTAATAATTGTGCTTTTGACAATTGCCAAGGTGTGTCTGATATGTGCTTAACAAGATAGCCATGTACCAATGCATGGAAATATATAAGCAATAGGCATATCCAATGATGTATAAATGTGAACAGAATTGGGTATGCATTTGTCATGGAGACATGGACTTATCAGGGTACTACCATGCTTAATAGATGGGCTTATACTATGTATACCTGTGCATGTATATGGATGCATCATCAGCTAACGATTTTCAATGCATGGCACATGTATGTAAGGCTTATGGCGTTTAAGATGTCCAGGTGTGCTGAGTATAGTAAGCCAGCCAAGTTTTGCAATTAAGGAAAATATATAAAATATAGATGCTTGGTCATGCTCGAGACACATATCAAATATGCCTGCGCCCCCGAAGTGCTAAAAGCTTGTTTGAACTTTTAATTTAATGAGTTTCGATAACTTATCAATTGCAGAGCCGACGTTTAGAGCTAGAACAAACACGCTAGCTTGAAGGACCAGCGCCTTGACGGAGCGATCCTTGAAGAAGAAGTGCCGAGCATGACGTCAATTAAGGAGTTCGACGGTTTGTTGCGAATAGAGGGGCTTAGCTTTGTCGGAGGTTGGCGGTTTGGTGATGGGTGTACAGAGTAATTTTCAACTCTGGGTGTAAGGCTGCTTCTGTGGTGCTTGACGGTGCAAGGCCTGCTGCTGGGTATTGGCCGCTAGCCTTGCTAGGCGGAGGCTCACTGGAGCTTTGGACAGTGGAGCACTAGTCAGTGGAGCTTGGACATCGGCGGAGACTTGGTGCTCAGTGAAGACTGCCCAGCGGCAAAGTTTGGCGGTGAAATTCAGCGGTGCAGCGGAGCTTGCTAGCGGAGAATGCTTGCTAGCGGTGATGTTCTGGTGCTCAGTGGTGACTTGGACTTGGAGCTCAGCGGAGGCTTGAAACTCAGAAGCCTGCTTTGCCGCTTGTAAAACCATAGTTACATGCTCACAACATATGCACAACAATCATAATAGGATTAAGGCTTACCTTCAGCAATAACAGTCATGGATTCCATCTTATGCAACTGCTTAACTCGATCACTGAATATAGTCTTCTGTTACTTACCAACTTGCTTCTCAATGGACAGAACTTATGCAATAGTCGTGGTAGTAATCAGGGACCAATTCATCTGTATATATATGAGACTTAAACCTCAAGAAGCTTCCCATTAAAGCATTCCTTGTCGGTTTAGGTTTCACTATTAGATTCCTAATGTATCACAACTTATAGCCTTTCTTGTCGACTAAGCAATGGATTACTATCCTTAATGAATTGATACACTATTCATTAAGTTACTAGTATTGATTTACTGTTTGTATCCATGTTAAACTAGGATTGATATTAAGCTAGTCATCAATTACTTTATGATGATATGCGTTATGTCCATATTTGATCTTACAATCTCCCCCTTGGACTCACACATATCATGCTCGATGATTTGCACCAGAGAACATCAAAACCTACTTAACTTACTGAAGTGCGCGCCAGATAACAAACTCAAATCGAAAATCCATTCCAACATGGTCAGATCACAGTTACTTATGTAGAGCAAGAAACAGTATACATTTTAACAAAAATGCAGAGTTTCAAAACCACTAACACAAGCTTCTGCAATCTACATATGTTCAACCAGAAGTGATACAATATATGTTAATGTGTATCAACAAGTAAACATATATTAGGTCCTACTTTATGTTTCTAAAACCAGAAACTCAAGCAAATTTACTGAACACTGATGGCTTAAAAAATATTGCTTGAACCTTAACATCATGCTTCACATGATTTAAGTCATCTGATAGCAAGTATGATATTCAAAACAAGATGATAATTTCCAAAATAAAACAATAAAGCTGCAGCAAAATCATAACTGGAAATACCTCAAAAGTTTATTGATAATAATAAAATCTGTCATTACAAACAAGTTGTGATAAATAAAGTCAAAAGACCACAACTAAAAAATACAAGAACTCAAAAACCTTAGAAATTTAAATTGCTCCAACTGGATTAACTCTCTACTGAACCTAAGCATCTAGACTAGCTAAAACTCCAATGTTGGCTGTATGCTTCTGGAATGCTGCTACTGACAATGCCTTGGTGAAGGGGTCTGCTAGCTGTGAATTCGTGTCAATGCTCAAAACAGCTATCTCACCATGCTTAACCCTTTCTCTAACACTGTAATACTTTAAATCAATATGCTTAGAATTATTTGATCTTTTACTGTTCTTGCTAAAGAAAACTGCAGCTTCATTATCGCAATAAATCACAAGTGTGTCTGCCACAATGTGACTTAACACTTTGGTCTGCATCAAGAAATTCCTGATCCAAAGTCCTTCACACACAGTTTCATATACTGCAATAAATTCAGCTTGCATGGTGGAGGTTGAAACTAGAGTTTGCTTCATGGTTTTCCAAGCAACTGCACCTCCTGCTAGCATATACACGTATCCACAAGTTGACTTCTTGGAGTCTGGATAATTCCCTGCGAAATCAGAATCTGAAAATCCAACGAGGTTCAGATCCTCCACTTGCCTATAAACTAGCATGTGACTTTTAGTTTTCTGCAGGTATCTCAACACTTTCTTCCCAGCTACCCAATGTTCATGGCTTGGATTAGACTGAAATCTTGATAAAATCCCTACTGCAAAAGACAAGTCTGGCCTAGTGCAGACTTGTGCATACATGAGACTTCCTACAAGTCTAGCATAAGGCTTTGACTCCATATTTTCTTTCACAACATCACTTTTGGAACTTTGCTTCTTGGTTAGTTTATCTCCTTTGGACATGGGGACTTCTCCAGTTGCACACTTCTCCATACCAAATCTCTTCAAAACTTTGGTAATATAATTCTGTTGAGACAAACCAAGTAGTCTCTGTGCTCTATCTCTTTTAATCTCAATGCCTAGTACATAGGATGCTTCTCCTAAGTCTTTCATGTCAAAATTCTTTGACAGAAAGCTCTTGGTGTCTTTAAGCAGTTTAATGTTACTGCTAGCCAAAAGTATATCATCAACATAAAGTACTAGGAAAATAAAATTGTTCCCAACTGTCTTCAAGTAAACACACTCATCAACAAGATTCTCTGTAAATCCAAAAGTAGAAATCACAGAATCAAATTTCTTGTACCACTGTCTAGAAGCTTGTTTAAGGCCATAAATTGATTTTCTTAACCTGCATACTAAGTTTTCACTTCCAGCTTGCACAAAACCTTCTGGCTGCTTCATATAAATCACTTCATCTAGTTCACCATTCAAAAAGGCTGTCTTAACATCCATTTGGTGTAGCTCCATATCAAAGTGAGCAACTAAAGCCATGATTATTCTAAATGAGTCTTTTGTAGAAACTGGAGAAAAAGTCTCAGTAAAGTCAATGCCCTCCTTCTGTGTAAAACCCTTGGCAACTAATCTTGCTTTATGTCTCTCTATATTGCCATTTGCATCTCTTTTGGTTTTGAAAACCCATTTACAACCTATAGGTTTCTGATTTGGGTCAGGTTCAACTAATTCCCAAACTGCATTTTGACTCATGGAATTAATTTCTGCTTCCATTGCTAGCTGCCATTGATGAGATTCACTACTTTCAATGGCCTGGTTAAATGTAGTTGGATCATTGTCCTCTGCACAATCTATTTCAATTTCTGCTTCTTGCAGATAAACAATGTAGTCACTATCTTCCCCCCCATAAGTTGGTTTTCTTGCTCGCTGTGATCTTCTAGGCTGAGGGTTGTCAGTTACGTGGTCAGTTACCTGACCAGTGACAGTTACTTGGTCAGTTACATGGTCAGTGACATGACCAGTGACAGGTACTTGACCAGTTACTTGGTCAGTGACATGACTAGTTACAGGTACTCGACCAGTGACTTGGTCAGATACTTGACCAGTTACATGGTCAGTGACTTGTCCAGTGACAGTTACTCGGTCAGTGACATGGTCAGTTGCTTGACTAGTTATAGGTACGTGATCAGTTACTTGGTCAGTTACTCGACCAGTGACTTGATCAGTTACTTCTTGTTCTAAAGGCAATGCTACGCTTATATTCTCATCCGACACAATTTCCTCAAAATCTGAGGATAAATCCTCAAGGTTTGTATTGTGAACTTTTTCACTTAGAAACTTTACTTGATGTGTTTCAAAAATTCTAGGTGAATGATAAGCAGAATATAATTTATAGCCTTTAGATTTATCTGGATAACCTATAAAATAGCAACTAACTGTCTTAGGATCAAGTTTATTCAAGCTTGGATTATAAATCCTAGCTTCTGCATGACATCCCCAAACATGGCAGTGATGAAGACTAGGTTTTCTGCCACACCAAAGCTCAAAAGCAGTATTTTCTATGGCTTTGCTAGGTGTTCTGTTGCAAATATAATTTGCAGTTTTTAAAGCCTCACCCCACAGAAATTTAGGCAAACCTGTTGTACACATCATGCATCTAACCATGTTCAAAAGAGTCCTATTCTTTCTCTCTGCAACACCATTCTGTTGTGGGTTATAGGGTGTTGTATATTGAGCTTTAATTCCATTGTCTTGTAAAAACAAGGCAAATGGACCCTTTTGTTGGCCGGATTCAGTGTACTTGCCATAGAACTCACCTCCTCTATCTGATCTTACTGTTTTGATTTTCTTTTCTAGTTGATTTTCTACTTCAGACTTAAAGATTTGAAAGGCTTTCAATGCTTGTGCCTTTTCTGAAAGTAGATAAATATAACTGTATCTAGAAAAGTCATCAATGAATGTGATAAAATACACATTTCCACAGATAGTTTGATGCCTAAATGGTCCACATATATCAGTGTGTATGAGTTCTAATAAATTTTGGCTTCTATATGCAGTCTTCTTTCTAGTATTAGTTATTTTTCCCTTAAAGCATTCAACACAGTCTGTTAGATCAGAAAAATCAAGTTCATTTAGGATGTTGTTTTTCACCAAAATTTTCAGTCTCTCTTTTGAAACATGGCCGAGTCTTCTATGCCATAAAAATGCAGACTTTTCATTTAGTTTGGTTCTTTTAACACCTGTTAAAGTGCTAGTACTGTTAGTGTTATTTTCAACAAGT
Source organism: Rosa rugosa (assembly GCF_958449725.1). Taxonomy (NCBI): domain Eukaryota; kingdom Viridiplantae; phylum Streptophyta; class Magnoliopsida; order Rosales; family Rosaceae; genus Rosa; species Rosa rugosa. Next base: position 22,223 of record NW_026908943.1, on the reverse strand, counting down.
AAAATTTCTTGTTGAGCCATTGAACAATTTAACTGTAAATAATCATTCATAATAACACCAGAACCAATTTGAACAGAATTTTTAGAAATAAGAATTCCATTACTATCCATAACAAGTCTACAACCAGATTTTACTAAAAGAGAAACTGAAACCAAATTCCTTCTCATGGAAGGTACATAAAAAACATTGTCCAGAACTAATAATTTTCCTAATCCTAAATCGAGCTTTAAGGTTCCAATAGCCTTGACTGCTACTCTCATGCCATTTCCTACACACAGGTTCACTTCATCACTTTTTGGGATTCTCCTCCTTATGAATCCCTGCAAAGAATTAGTAATATGAATAGGTGAGCCTGAATCTATCCACCAAGACTGTGGTTCAACATTTATAAGATTAATTTCTAAGGAAAAAACTGTATTAGAAAAAATCTTACCCTTTTTGGCTAACCAGTTCTTATAGCCAGTGCAGTCCTTTTTCATGTGTCCTACTCTTTTGCAAAAGTAGCACTTGAACCTGAATGGCCTGTTTTCCTTGGCCACTACAGCTGTTGAACTCTTAGTTATGGCTTTGGTAGGCTTGAGCTTATTCTGGGGCTTTTTCCTTTTAGGCTTCTCAATGAGGTTAATGGTTGTAGCAGGTTCCTTTTCTTCCTTGATCCTAGATTCCTCATCCACACAGATGGATATAAGTTCATCTAGAGTCCAGTTTCCCTTTTGAGAGTTGTAACTGGTCCTAAGATGACTAAAACTGTTAGGCAAGGAATGTAGTGCATAATGCACTACTTGCTCATCCCTAACCCCCATTAAGAGTTCCCTGAGTCTGCCATTTATATTGATCATCTTCATAATATGTTCTCTAACTCCCCCTGAACCCATGTACTTCAAATCATGAAACTCCTTGGTTAGCCTAGCTGCTTCTGCTTTTTCACTTTCTTTAAACTTAGCACCTATGAGTTCCAGAAAATCTGATGCTAGCTCAGGCTCTTCTATACTTCCCCTGACAGTCTTAGACATAGATGTTCTGATGAGGTTCTTAGCCATTCTATTGGATCTATGCCACTTCTTGTAAAGGTCAGTATCTTTCTTGGTGCTCTTTTCATTTAACTCTTCAGGCTTATCCTCAGTAAAGCAGTAGTCTATGTTCTCATGCATTCCCATATAATTTTCCACAGAGTCTAGCCAAGCTCTATAGTTGGTTCCAGTTAACATCAAGACACTGTTCAAGTTCATGTAAGAGTTACCTAAGGAGCAAAACAAAAATTCGAGTGAGTTCTCAGTTTGTAAAGAAAATATATTTAAGTTTTCTGTGTTTTATTTAGCTTTAAGTAACCAAAACAAGAACATACAGAAAACCTAAACAACCATACTTGCATTCATGTCAGTCCATAACAAAAACAATATTAAGCATCACTTTTGAGCAGAAACTTAATATCCTGGAGTTCTTTATCAATATGCCATGTTCAATGAAAACAAGTTATCCAAAGAAATTTATCCACATCTTTAGACAGAAGAAAAATTTCTAAGTATCCGAATTTATTTTCATCAAGCATGCATACTGCTGTTTTGTATTCTAAAACCACACTTGACCACTTCTTTGGAAGATAAAATTGAAGCGTAGTTTTAAAACACAAAACACAATTTCAGTTTTGTTACTCGATCAGATACAGTTACTTGGTCAGTTACTTGACCAGTTACACGTACCTGATCAATGTTTTCTGCCAACATCAATGAAGGATGCTTTGTGCATCATAATCACTTGTGCCAACAGAAAACCACAAAACATATGAGCTCTTTTACTTTACATTCTATCCAGATTCATCCTTGTAAGAAAATTAAGCTCTTGTATCTGTCAACTTTAACGTGTAAACAAAATCTGGGAGATTTCTGTTCTTCATACAATTTTACACAATCACAGATACAATACCATATCATCAATCAATTCAACATGCATATTCAAGCATAACCAAAATTGATTCGATTCCAAGAAACCACAGAACAATCAAGAAATTGTAAATTTCATCCGGTCACCATCTACTCTAGCCTAACGCACGCCGGGAATGCAACTAGGGTTCTTGGGCACAATCAAAACTTAATTATCATGCTATGAATCGAAAACAATTTTCACAGAAAAACCTGTTTTTGCTTTTTCCCCAATTTGCTGCTAAAAAATCATAGCGGAAGCGTGAATTTTATAATTAACCAGATGCAGCAGTCGACTTAAGTAACTTACCTTGATCAGGTACCTGACCAGTTACTTGGTCAGTTACCTGGTCAGTTACTTACTTGGTCAGGTACCTGATCAGTTACATGACCAGTGACTTGGTCAATAATCTGATCAGTTACTTGACCCGTAAAGCAAAAACCCTTAAAAAAAATTTATGTTTGTTTTGCAAAACCCTAAAACGATTTTTCATATTTGTGAGCCTATGCTCTGATACCAATTGTAAAACCATAGTTACATGCTCACAACATATGCACAACAATCATAATAGGATTAAGGCTTACCTTCAGCAATAACAGTCATGGATTCCATCTTATGCAACTGCTTAACTCGATCACTGAATATAGTCTTCTGTTACTTACCAACTTGCTTCTCAATGGACAGAACTTATGCAATAGTCGTGGTAGTAATCAGGGACCAATTCATCTGTATATATATGAGACTTAAACCTCAAGAAGCTTCCCATTAAAGCATTCCTTGTCGGTTTAGGTTTCACTATTAGATTCCTAATGTATCACAACTTATAGCCTTTCTTGTCGACTAAGCAATGGATTACTATCCTTAATGAATTGATACACTATTCATTAAGTTACTAGTATTGATTTACTGTTTGTATCCATGTTAAACTAGGATTGATATTAAGCTAGTCATCAATTACTTTATGATGATATGCGTTATGTCCATATTTGATCTTACACCGCTGACTGGAACTTAGCTTCTCCGCTGACGGAGATGAGCGGAAAAGTGCCGCTGACTGGAGCTTTTCCGCTGACGCCGACTGAAGATCAGGAGCTGACTGAAGTCTGGCTTTTCCGCTGACGGATACGAGCGGAAAAAGTGCCGCTGAGTGGCGGTGAATTGAGGATGGTCAGCGGAGCTCGTTGCCGTTGATGGCTAGCGGTGGTGTGTAGCATTGGAGCGAGCTTGCTAGCGGAGGTGGAACTTTGGGCAGCGGAGGGTCGCTAGCAGGTTGGCGGAGCCTTTGCCTAGCGGAGGTGCAGCCTTAGTCGGTGGAAGTTGTGGCCAAGCAGAGCTCAGCTAGCGGAGGAGAGCTGAGCGGTGGCTCCTGGCGGGGCAGCGGTGATGTTCTGGCGGACTGGGTTGTCGCTGATCGAGCGGAGATGGTGCCAGCGGAGGAGCAAGCGCAGAAGCTCAGCGGAGCGAAGGTGATGATTGAAGATGGAATGGTGTCCAGAGTAGATCTCTGGGTGTCCAGAGCAATTTGGCACCTGCAATTTTTTTTTTTTTTTTTTGTAGGTCAGCGTTGACCTTTTGAGATGGGCGTTGACCAGCCCTATAAATTGTTGACTAGCATTTGATCGAAGTTGACCAGAGTTGGTCGGCGTTGACCAAGCGTTGACCGGACTTGTTCGGCGGGGGTTTGGCCGATGGTACAAGTTGCCGCTAAGAATATGTTAAGATGACTTAACTCAATGGTAAGTGACGAAGCCCTTGTGTTGGCTTCCCACAGACGGCGCCAATGTTAACGTTTGGATTCGTGGGGATCCAATTAACGATAGGGGAAATTATCATTTACCCAATTTCAGCTTAAAAATTGCCCGCTTGCTCCACTAATAGTTTTTTAACCCCATTTACCTAAAACACTCTAAGGGATTATTTCCCTAATACCCAATTAATTCTTTTTTTTTTAATTCTTTTTATTTATTTTTGAGACTTTTTTGCCCTCTCCTTCGTTCTCACTTAGAGAGAGAAGTCATCCTCCATCTTGCTGTGCTCCGGTGATTAGTGGCCGGCCGCGGTCTCCGGCGACCGGTGACTGGACTCCGGTGACTAGAATCCGTCACCCGATGACCGGAATCCGGCGATCGATCACCGGAATCCGGCTACCGGACTGGTGATCGGATTCCGGCGTCTGAGTTTATTGCCCCCTAATAATACCCAATAACTATATTATTACCCCCCAGTAATCATATTATTGCTCCCCAGTAACCATATTATTGCCCCCCAGTAATCATATTATTGCCTCCAATAATCATATTATTGCCCTCCAGTGAATTGTATAAACTCCCGAAACCAAAATGAATACACTACAGGCACAAATGATCAATTTATATGCATATTATTGCCCCCCAATACTTATATTATTGCCTCTCAATAATCATATTATTGCCCCGTAATAGACATGTATAACTATTGAATAAAACTTTTTTTTTTTCATTCTTCTTTCTTCTTTCCTTATAAGCCTTCTGCCAAATTTACCAAAAAAAAAAAAAAAAAACCACGAGACTGGGCGAGGTAGTGCTCCACAATCGCATCCAAACGAAGGAGCGTGGAGTTGACGCGGGACTGGGCAAGGTCGAGCTCGCGGACCTTGGTGCTGACGTGGTCGGCGAGGTTGCGGATCTTGGCGCTGACTTGGTCGGCGAGGTCGCAAGTGGAGGAGACGTTGGAGAGGACGTGGTCAGCGTCGGAATTGACAATGTCGAGGACTTGGGAGGATTTCTGGAGATTGGAGAGGTCGCGGATCTTGGCGCTGACGTGGTCGGCGAGGTCGCAGGTGGAGGAGACGTTGAAGAGGACGTGGTCGGCGTCGGACTTAACGATGTCGAGGACCTGGGATGATTTCTGGAGACGGAGCGCTGGGAGAGAGGAGGTGGTCGAGGTTGAGATCTAGGGCGAGCCGTGGACTGCGGTAGAGGAGGAGAGTCGTCGTTGACTGGGACGGTGAGGAGGACCAGCGCCGGTGGCGAGTATGCAGGGCTCCGGCGACGGGCTCGGGAAGCAAAGGAGAGAGAGAGAGAGAGAGAGTATGAGGGCAATACTGTCAAAGACTATTAGATTGGGTAAATGAGGTTAAAAAACTCTTAGTGGAGTAAGTGGGAAATTTTTAGGCTAAAATTGGGTAAGTGGTCACGGCCCCTTAACGATAAGTAGAGAGAGAGAGAGAGAGAGAACGACACAAGCAAAGTATAGTGGTTCGTTTCCCGCTAAGGCGGGAAACTACGTCCACTTGAATGTTGTAGTATATATGTGTGTTTGGGATTACAAAGTGTGTAATGGAGTGTGTTGAGTTGTGGAAGGAGGCATTCCTTTTATAGGTGAAGGAAGCCATCTCCTCTACATTTTCTTAGATGTGGGACAAGAACCCACTATTCTAGTCTTGAAGCCATGTTGTGAAGGCAACTTTGCAAGGCCGGAAAGGTGGCTTCCCAGCGACGTATTTGCCACTTCCGGATACCGTAGCGTAGCTTGAACATAGGGCTACAAGATGCATGTCTCGGTTGGGCCTCACCATGGCTTGTGGGTGTCCCAAAGAGAGTGTTACTTATGCTTGGTGACATAGAAAATAGCCTTGCTAGTAGAGGTATCTACATCTTCTTTAATATTTTGAGTGGCTTTAAACTGGCTTTAGGGGGGGTGTGAATCTATCTTCTCTCTGCATCTGACATGGCCTGTTTAGGATGATTTACTTTTGCTGCCTACAAACCCCATTGAGCTTGGAGAGGCTACGATCTATAATACCCCTCAAACTCACACACAAGCCGGTGCTACTGCGCTATGGTTGTGCAGCCTGAGTCTGATTGACATTGGTGATCGGTCAGGGAAGCACAATGGAGCTTGCTTCTTTATGCACTAGCTTGAATTTTTATTTTTAACTTTTTTATTTTATTTTTTATTCATGGGAGAATTCTTTAGCTGAGGATGTTGAGATTTATTTACTCTTTTTTTTTTCTGGGCAGGCCCTGGAACTGTAATGTGTGACTATATGAGTAAAGCTATTCAAATTCCTTTCTATTGCAACTTCAAACATGGTTACCACTTCACCTGCAAGATGGGTTAGTTCCTCTTAGGAGTTTTAATAAATCATCATGCTTTTATTGCTAAGAAATTGATATGAACTACCATCTTTTGGGTACTTTTTTGTCACACAAACTTCTTGGCAATCCAATGCACCTTGCAAAGAAGTTTGTTAAAGGAATCGGATTTTCAAAATAGTGGCAGTTGAAGTTGAAGTAAAAGCTGCCCCGGTTGCTACTCAATATGGCAATTGTTGCCAGATTTGACTTTTGAGATCACTCATGAACTCTCTTTAACACTACACCAATTTTGTTATCAGACAACGGCAAAAAACCGTTGTGTGATTTGATGTATAACCGTTGTAGAGTGAGCCGTTGTCTGATGAAAAATCAGACAAAGGTGGAACACAGTTGTGTGATAAACACACAGACAACAGGTATGTGTTATAACTGTTGTTTGATAGCTCGGCAGATGGCTCGGCAGATGCCAAGCGCGCAGCTGCGCAGCAGTTTAGGGGCGTCTTCAGACAACAGTGCCAGTTTGCAACCGTTGTATGTTAATCATGTCAGACAACATTTTTTTATTTTGTCTGTTGTCTGATTGCTCTTCAAACTTCAGTTCTTAGACTATATCTGTTGTGTGATTAAATTTAGGACAACAGAGTTCAATTGCTTCTGTTGTGTGATTAACTTGTAGGACAACAGAGTTCAATTAATTCTGTTGTGTGATTAGCTATTAAGACAACAGAGTTCAATTAATTCTGTTGTCTGAGTATTAATCAGAAGACACTGATTCGTTAAAAACCGATGTGTGATATATTGATTACAATGTGTTTTTCTCCCATTTTTGGTCATTCAGACAACAGGCAGTGATCATTAGCTTTGGTCTGTTGTGTGATCATTTGAACATTCCATTCCTGAATTAGATTGTGCATTCATTTGGTCTATTTACGAAATGAACAGTACTCTATCAAATACAAACATTGCAAACCATCAAATGATTCATATAACCATTACTTTAAACTTCAAAAGCAAAATGGGTGCATTTCCCAATCATTGAAACCAACATTTTACACAAGAAAAGCATTCTAGTGCATGCCCATCTACTTGGGACATCACCAATTCGGCTTGTTCTCAGCTTCTTTCTCTTGGGTTCCACAGGTGGTTGGCTCTGAGTAGCGCAATCTGGCTCATCATCTTCTACAGGTTCTGCTTTTGGTCCTGTATATTGCCATTGAGTACCACAACTTGGACAAACTCTTTCACCCTGAAATTCATCAAGCAGATTGATTAAGCACTAGGCTCTTTTGTTCTTTTGTTCTTTACTACCATATAAGTAAATCAATAGGGGAGTCAATAAGCTAATCAATATCAGTGAAGAGTTCGGCAATGTTAAGATCTATTTAAATGTGGAGTGCAAAATCTACTGCCCTATCAATATAATATACCTTTTTCTTAGCAAACAATTTTCCTAGGCAGTACTGATGAATTCGAACCAAACAACCCTCTTTCTGGCATAACACTGCCTGTCAGACATAATACACCAGCAAATTGTCATATACGACAGCATCAGCAAACTATTGGCAAGTTGCGCTAGTAATAATTATCCTGGAATTAAAATGGTTAGGAAGGAAGAAAGAAGCATAAGAGCAAGGCTGTAACTTGAATTATTTAATTTAGAGCAGTCGAAAATCACAAATTATGAATTGAACAATTGTGAGACAAAGCAAGAGACAACCTTCACGCCAGCTTCGTTGCACACTTCGCATGAAGGAACATCATTATTGCGAAACCAACTTCGCAGATCAAGGAAGGATCTGACACCAAGTCCAACATAGAAAATGTGCAGTGAAGGAAAGCCATTTATCCCGTACAAATTCATCAAGAGTTTTTTCCTTCTGGGACATTGAAAAGTTCTTCAATGCAGTAGGGATAGGAAGTGAACCTCCTTGTGATTGTGATGATGTACCACTGTTAACCTAAAGAAAGACCACCAGAGTTATCAAGCATGCATGTACAAGATTAATAACCTTTGCGTATTAAATTGTGCATCCCTTTGATTTTACTCTGATTCCTTAGTCTCAAATTCAGGTTTATTTTTGGCCTTTCTTTAGTTCTGCAGCCTCATTAATCTTAGAGAGTGGCACATTATATTAATCTTAGTTCGGATAAATTAACAAGACCTTTTTACATTATATTTGGGTTACGAGTCTACTAGTCCTCAATCAAAGACACAGTTGTTGGGTTGTGTGCTGCCTTTTGTTTGGTCTCATACGTTATATACATGTCAGACACCATATTATATCTAATCACTCAGGCTAACTTGATCAGAGTAATTAGCTAAGGAGGCCAAATCAACCCTTTTTTCTTTCGGAATGAGGGAGACCACATCTGACACCCATACAAGTTCGCAGTTGAGCAGAAGGTGGATATATACCTAGAGTTCTAGCGTTTAGTTTCTATCAAGAGCTTTTTATAAATATCTAAACCACCAATAATCCACTTTGAGAACTTCCTTATTGGATAAGTCCCTGCTCAACTAACTACAGTCATCTTAAATATACTTCTCCTCTTTTGTGTTTGTAAAACTGGAAAACAGGCAGCCAGGAAGGCAAATAATTTCCTATCTATTTCGTCCTCACTTTTTTGAAAAAACAAGACCTACTTTATCAACTTAAGCTTTTATACAAAAGTTAATGCAATGTAAAGACAAAGCTTGCTGGAAATTAGAGTTAGTGAGCAAAAATTTTCACACCTGATTCTCTAATCGTAGATTAAGAGCATCACTGCTAGATATGGTTCCTTGAGCAGCTTCTTGCACTATTGCTTCTATCTGATAATATCAAAAGAATAGACCAGAAAATATAAATGAATAAACAAATATCAAAATAAAACACAACAAAAACATTAAGACACATACAATTTCAAAAAAAGAAAAAAGAAATACTGATTAAGCCCTATAATTAAACTTGTACTGTTCTTTACATACACATCTGTAGACGAGGATTATGCTTATGCTCCAGCGTGCACACAATGCACAATTGCATATGATTACACACCCCACACATACAAAGATAAAATTGAAGACACTATACTAAGATAACTTTGTGTTTGGAGGGAGTGATTATAGCAGAAACCCAATTCCAACCAACTGCAACAGTCTATGAGAGAAGTGCATGGACATTCTAATCACTGGTATCCTTTTCGTTTAACTTTTGGCTTCAAAACTTCTTTGTAAAGCATGAGCTGGAGGAATAGGTATATATCTTGCTTTAGACACAGGTGAAGAATCTTTATAAATTCAACTAATTCACCATTTGTCCAAAGTATCTTACATGACCTTTTGGAGGATAAAGATTTCTCTATAGGTGACACACAAACTGACAAATAAAGTGGATTGGCTTGGGAAAATACTTATAATCAAACACACAAAATGGAAGGTATAAGAAAATCAAGAAGAAAGAATCAAAGGGGAGTCTATAGGTAGGCATATCAAATGCATCAACGGATGACTCAATAATAACACAAACAAGCAGCAAGTGTATGGACACAAAAGAAAGCAGGACCCAAAAGAGCCTGAGTCCCACCAATATTGGGTCAAGTAAGGAAATAAATCATAGCAGGGATCAAAGATAAGTTTAGCATAAAATAATGGTCAACGACGCTCCTAAGATGATAATTGATAAGCCAAGAGAGCCTTTGTCCTAGCATCAGCTAATAGACACAAATTTTCATAATAAAGTCTAGTAGATTCATATGCTATTAATATCATGGTCAAATCAGAAACAGGTTATAAAACAAAAGAGTTAGATTTCAGGACTAATTTCTGCACCCTTAAATGCAACTTGCAGACTGAGATGAGTCAAATGCCAATAGAACCAAGTCACTAGAACTTAGGGGTCACATATCAATTTAGAAGTTGCATGGACTAGCAGAATCAAAATTTAAGGAAATGACTAACATTTTGATTCTTTTCCTCAGGTATCTTAGTAGTCTATACATCAATTTTTGATTATGAAATCCCAATCACTCTAATTTTCAAACAGTCCATAATTGTCCAAGTACTCATCAAATTAGTCCTGTGTCACACAGCATTAGCAAATATATTCAAATAATATATAATCAAATCCAGCTACAGATTCTCATCACTGGACTTGTCCATCCAACTTATAGAGAAATAATGAGAGAGGGGGACTACAAAATTTTAAACAAGTTCTTGACAAAGCTAAATCTAACAATCACCCAAAAAATAGAAAATGTAAGGCAGAAGATAATAATCTTTTTCCTATTCAACTTTTCATAACACATCACCTGAGGAATAATGAACTCACATTCAGATTATGAACTTCACATTTTGGTCAACCTGCTGTAGAAAGGAGGTGACTTCAGACCATACGTACCCTCTCTTTCAACTCAGACCGTTGATGATTTTAGACCTAAGAGTAAAATTGAAAGAATGATCTCTGTTGTGAAACAAGTACAGTATGAGAAATCCATGAATGCCACTCCTTTGCATTGCAATAAGTAGTAAAAATCTATCAAGGCAATCAACGAAAACACCGAACAACCAACAGCCATAACAGTAGGATCAAAACATCAAACTTGATTATCACAAGTCATGGGTTTACCTTTGCTAATTTCTGGTATTGTAACAGAAACTTCGTTTTCCAAAGCTTGCTGCCGAGACTGGGTTGGTGATGAGTTGATGATGCCTCGTGCTACAACCCAGAAATCTTCGAAGTTCAACTCCCACTCAAGGTCAGGCCTCGTCCAGGGAAGCAGTCGAACCAGAAACCAAGCCCAGACTCGTCGGAGAAGTCGCCGGCGTCGAACCCGAGCTAACCCAGAAACCAAGTCGACAAAACTCCATCAATTTTGAAAACCAATTAGCCTAACACGTAGAGAATGGCATGAAGATGAGTTTCCATACCAGATGAAGCTTAATCGGTCGCCGGAAATTGCAGAGGTTGCCGGTGAATGTTCAGGCTTCTCGTCCTCGGGTTTCCTTCTTCGTTCAGTGCATGGACAATCCAAGGATAGGAGGCTGTTGGCGACGGCAAGACTAAGAAGATGGTGGTCGTCCGTCGTCTATCGGTGGCCGGACGTGGAAGTTCCGATTGGTCGCTGGCCGGGTCGCGCTGTGTCCGGGTCAGAGAGCAAGCTCTCTCTCTCTCTCTTTCCCTGTTAGACAATCACCCAAGATAAATATTAGGTACAAAATCAAACGATCGCTCCAGTATGACATATAATGCTCGAAAACCCTAAAATCAAAACAGAAATTACACACCACGAGGAGGGGTATTGTCTTCAGGAGCCTTATTAATAAGCTCGTTTTTCGGCAACTCGCCCAAATCTTGCCATCGGAGGATGACCGGCGGCGCTGCTTGTTCTTCAAGTTCTTGGCCCATGGCTGTGTGGTGTAAATCCAGCTAATTGAGGAGACGAGAGTTAGGTCAATGAAATTTGGGTTTCAGATTGAGGGTTCGACCAATAGAGATTTGGTTGATTTCGAGGAATCTGAGATTGGGGGTTTCCCTATTTGGGATTTCAGAATGGAAGAGAGGGGAAGACTATGATTTCTGGGTAAAGAAGAGAGTTGGATGAAGAAGAGAGCCAGAGAAGACTGAGAGTGAGACAGGGAGAGGAGCGATCTGAAGAGAGAGAGAGAGTAGAACGTGAGAGTTCAGCGACGAAGAGGACAGAGATTTCGCGAGAGAGATGGGGAGCTGTGAGTGTCGGGCATCTTGAGAGAAGAGATCGAGAGGTTATGAAAAAAAGCCAAGGCACTAACTTTGTTTAAATGTGCCCCAGTTGTGCAAGGCATTAAGCAATAGCTTTGTTTTTCTTATTTTTTTGGTAGTTACTCAGACAACGTACAGATACATTTACGTTGTCTGAATTGCTACATAGCTGATGAAACAAAAGATGAAAATTTCCCGCTTGTGCAATCGAAATGCCAGTTTTGGCGCTTAGGCTAGGCATTTCTCATTCACACAACAGAAATAGTTCTTTATGTTGTAGGAAGTAGCAAGCATGACAAACCATTGAAGCCAAATTTGCTTGTTTTGGGGGGGAATGAATGTCATTTTGGAGACTTCTCCAAATTCTGCCACTTACTTGCACAACAGCATATTAAAAACCATTGTATGATGATTTGCAAGTATACTCCTACAACACAAATAACTAAACTGTTGTACAATTTTGTCACGCCCCGAATTTTGAATAATAAATTCAAATCCGAAACATGAATTAAACCACTTAATCAAATAAACGTTCTGAATTTTTTTCTCAATATAATCTCACCACAAGGTACACAAACTCCAAATCTCGAAACCTCGAGTTCATTATTACAATTCACTCTCACAAGCAATATTGTAAAGCTCTAAATGAGCATAACACACCTCACAACTTACAATTGCTGTAAAACTCTAACAATTGCTCTAACCGCACGATCACCGTCCTGGTTCTCCTGTCCTGTAGGATTACCCGCTACACAATTTGAATAGTGTACCGGGAGTTGCAACAACACAAAACCCGGTAAGCTTTTTACAGCCAGTATGAGTAAACAAGAAAGAACTGTTGATTTATTAGATTTCAAGACTACCACAAACCCACGTTACTTTCTCACTCTCATATATATATATAGACACTTATGAGTTACTCTCAATTTAGCTCATAAGATCACTCACTCTCATATATATATGTAGACACTTATGAGTTACTCTCAATTTAGCTCATAAGATCCCTCACTCTCATATATATATATAGACACTTATGAGTTACTCTCAAATTCGCTCATAAGATTTCCCAACATTTGGTAGACAGACTCATATATATATATAGACCCTTATGAGTTACTCTCAATTTCCCTCATAAGGTTACCATATATATATTGACACTTATGAGTTACTCTCAATTTCACTCATAAGGTCACTCCACATTTGGCAGACAGACTAGAGCTCTAACTGAACGTAACCACTCGTCCGGCCACAGACGTGATTACGATTTAATACTATTAATAACCACCAGCCCGGTACGAGAGCGTGATTCACTAATAGATGCCATGGTCACCTCGTGACCTAGTGATCTCCACAGATCACAACAATTTATTGTTCCTCAACAATAAAACTCAACACCTCTCACAATATATTGTTTCTCAACAATAAACTCAATATCTCTCACAATATATTGTTTCTCAACAATAACTCAACACAACTCCAACAATACATATTATTTCACGTAATAATATATATACAGACATTCACACAGGAATGTCTAGTAACACCAACAATAGTTCATATGATTGCAACAAAATAAAGCAATTAATTGTATTGGGTTCGTAATATGAACCACGTGAGGTTTACTCACCTCGATAATCCCGCTGCGTCTTCAATTCAGCTCAAAATACGATCCACAATCGTCCACCAACTCAAACCGTCAATCACCTAGTCCAATAATGATCTTGACTTAGCCAACAACTCAAATATGTAATTAAACGACGATCCAACGCTCAGATTCAAATTAAACGATGATCCAACGGTCGGATCTGAATTTAATGATGATCCAACGGTCGGATCCTCACGGATCGCCTTTAGGATCATCCTCCAAAATTATCACGAAGATCCAACGGTCAGATCTTCCTGAATCGCCTTTACTAACATCTCCACAAAATTATATGAAAATCCGACGGTCAGATTCTCACGAATCGCCTTCCGAATCACTATTTCTCAATTATACGAAGATCCAACGGTCGGATCTTCGCCCGTGACCTCACAAGGTCACCGGGACAGTCATACGATCAACATATCCAAAATTGAAGCAAAACCGATGGTCAGATCTTCACAGATCGTAAACCGAAGATAAACGTAAAAACGTTAAATAGTAACGTCAAAACGTAAATCCACTATTTATCAACTTTTTCTAACATGACCATGTTATATATCAAAACGCTCGTATGGATGCATAGATCATCGCCTAGATAATGAAAACTCGAAATATGGTCTGATGCGCCGCCACAAGCGGTGGTCAGTGGGCGGTCAACGCGGCGGTCAACGCCGGTCAACCACCTCAGATGGCAAAGTGACCAACTACAAACTGGTTCAAAATGAAAGGGTGGTCGACTTTCATACCTGGAGCTAAGCCTGGTTCGGCCTAGATCGTCCTAGATCAAGCGTTGAAGTTGGATTAATCTCGTGCGTCTGATCAGATTCCAGATTGAATCAGGGACGTCGAAATCTTCAACTCGTGATCTTTCACTCCACACTCCAAATCGTCAAGCAAGGCCTATATGGGGATGATCAGGGGGAAGAGGAGATCACGAAAATGGGGAGGATCGGCCCGTGCAACGCCGGCACGGCTGAGATCCGGTCGGGTCGGTTACTCCGCCTGGGGTCGCTTCGATCCAGCTCTGGGGGCAACGGCGGTGCAAGGCAGCGGCACCAGGCGACTGGGCGGCTTGCGGCGATCACAAGGAGGGCCGGGTCGTGGCCGGAAGACGCCGGAGGACGAAGATGGGTCCGGGTCGGGTCAGTCGGGTCGGCCGCGTGGGAGAGGAGAGAGAACGGAGAAAATGGGGGACTGTTCCGCAAAAAGAAATTGTTTCGTCCTTAAATGAAATTTCTGATTTTTTTTCGATATTTATAGAAAATTCCCAAATTTCAAAAGTTCATAACTTATTCATACGAACTCCGAATATTGCGTTCCACATGTCCACGAACTCGTATCGACGAGCTCTACAACTTTCATGAAGGAAGTTTTCCCAAATTTTGAACGTATAAAAAGTCAACTTTGTTGACCCCCTAAAAACATTCGTTTTCGAAAATAAAATCGTTCGAACTAATTCCACACTTCTCCAAGCTTCGTACTCGCTCCTACTATCGTGAAATCATTTCTAAAAATCCACGGAATTTAATTTGGATTTTCCGGGGTATTACAGTCTACCCTCCTTAAAGAAATTTCGTCCCGAAATTTGAGCGTAAGTCAATTCCTCTCGATTAAGGTTGACCTAACTATAGAATCTCCATCTTTTCCAAATCTGTAGTAATCTACAAAGCCTCAGCCCTTTGTATAAAAATACATTCCTATGGCCACTAAATCCTTTCATCACAAACGTAAACGCACAACACAACTGCTCAACATCACTCCACATCAATTACACAAAATCATCACATGGATCATCTCATAGATCCTTACATAGATCTTCACTCTGTACTGGCATACAAGCACAGTAAACACTCCCACAAAGTGTTTCGCTACTCAATTAGCATCACGGTAAATCTCTATAGTAAAACTCAAGCATGCACCATTCTTCACAACAATAGAGATGCATCACTCAAAACAAATCATCCCCAAAAGCACGCCAATAAAATATGTCACCCAGTGACGATGACTTGGGCTTGTTCAATCCTTGGGCTAAGCACTAGGGCTGGCCATTTGGGCCTGAAGAAATCGGACCATCCACATTTCAAACCGGCCCAAACCACTTTGGGTTTAACATTTGGGCCTACTATTCGGGCCGAACAATTGGGCTTACCATTTGGGTCTACCATTTGGGCCTACCATTCGGGCTTACTATTTGGGCTTACTATTTGGGCTTACTATTTGGGCCTACCAATCGGCCCACCAACTTCCAGCTCGGCTACGGTATGAAATTGTACATACCGTATATACGTATGCATACCGTACAGATCGTATATACGTATGCATACCGTACAACTGTATATTCGTATGCATACCGTACAGACCGTATATACGTATGTATACCGTACATACCGTATATACGTCGTATATCAAGCATATACGAGATCCAAAAATATTTGTAAGAGGTAAGGTTCGAACTCCCGACCTCAAACACGAAGGTTTTGCTCCCAACCACTGAAGCAAGAGCTGCCTTCATTAATATATGCTCACGTGTTATATTTATTATGTCATAAGCGACATAAATAAAATAACGGGGGAGGCAAGGTTCGAAACCTTAACCTGCTGCACAAGGGCTTTGCCCACCAACCACTGGAGCACAAGCTGTGCTTAATATAATGTGTACAAATGTTTTACTTATTATGTCATAAGCGAACATAATAAAAATAAACGAGAGGCAAGGTTCGAACCTCTGACCTCTTGTACATGAGCCTTGCTCTTCAACCACTAGAGCACCAGCTGCTCTCGTTACTATCCATGCAACTTCTTTTATTTATTCTATCATAAGCGATAGAATAACAACAAACTGTCGGTACACTCCACGTGCCACGACACGTCTCTTCCGTGATTTACGGAAAGCAAATCACTTTCGGCTAAAGCTGTCTGCCACAGCGTCTCGAGGTTCGGCCTGTCCCCTTACACGCTCAACACGCGCCAACAGCTTTTCCGGGTTTCGGGGCGACTTTAATCCAACGCGTGGATTCAAATTCTGAGATCGTTCATCCAACGGTGGAGATCTGCTCACCTTGTTCTATAAATAGGTGCATTCTGGGGAAAAACTGTTCACTCCAAAAGAAAAGAAATTTTCTTCCGAGCTCAAGCCTTTCTCTCTCAACTCTTCAGCCTTTCTCTTCTCAAATCCTTTCTTCATCAATTTCAATCCTTCTCTTCTGATCTTCTCTCCCATCTAGTTGATTCAATCCCATCTTTCCTCTGAACTTTCAGATCTTCAATCTTTTCCTCCAAATCTTCAATCCTTCTTTCTCAGATCTTTTCTTCCATTTGAAGATTCGATCTCATCTTTCCTCTGAGAATCTCAGATCTCCAATCACCAGTTCAACAACTCCAATCCTTCTAACAAAATCTCCCTCAAACACTAAACCATGTATTCCTCGATTTCCACATCCTCTCACCCCATGACCCAAGAGCCACGAACTCTGCAACTAATGGAGCTCCAAACCCCGCAACAAATGGAACCACAACAACAGCAACCAACAGAGGAGGGAGGAAACACCCAAGCAGCTGGAAGTAGTGCCAACATGGATTTCTGGCGAAGCCGTACCAGGTGGATTCCTACTCCAGAACAAATAAGAATCCTCAAGGATCTTTACTATGTCAAGGGATTTAAGTGCCCAACTACAGAGCAGATTCACGAGATCTGTCTCCAGCTGAACCAGTATGGGTATGTTGAGGGTAAGAACATTTACTTTTGGTTCCAGAACGTCAGGGCTCGAGAGAAGCAGATGAATAGGTGTAATCAGGCTGCTCCAGTGCCCATGAGAACTAGTTCTCTTGGTACTGGTAGATCCATTGATCTCAATTTTGGGTCCACTGGTTCTACTGGTGCTGGTGGATCCATCGACATCAATTTTGGGCCAGCTGGTGGATCCATTGACATCAATTTTGGGTCCACTAGTTCTACTGATGATGGTAGATCCATTGATCTCAACTTTGGTTCCACCTATTCTACTGGTAATGAAGGATTTCTTGATTTAAATTCTGTTTCATATTCTTCCTCACACTTCAACACTAATACTAGTACAACTCTTTTGGCACAACAGGAGGACAAACATCCCTGCAACAACGAGGAGGAGATCACCAGGAGGTTCAAACTCTTCCTCAGTTCCCCGTGCACGGCGAGGACGTCTTTGGTAACCTGAAGACTACTTCCGAGGAAGGTAGTGCACATGATTACTATTTCGGTGGCTCAGGCGGTTACAACAGTGGTTCAAACGTTTCTCTTGAGCTCAGCCTCAACCCATCCGGAGCTGCTGACTAGGCTTAGTATAGCATAGTCCTCGCTTTTTTTTTTCTTTTTTTTTTTTCTTTTTTTTTTTGTAATATAAACTCAATAAGATGGTGTGCATGTTTTCTTTCCTGTTTGTTTAACCAACAACAACACCAAGGATCGAACCTTGGTCACCCAATACTGTTTTCAAAACCATAAACAACTCTACTGCACACATCTTTCATAATGATGCAATAAAAACAATCACTCAAAAAGAATCCAACAATCAATTAAGTCGCATCGAGGTCTAGCTAGTATCCTCTGAGTCAAACCAAACACAACAATTTCATCGATAGGATTAGGGATTTATAAAGCTAAACACATCCTGAGTTAGCTAGGAAAAACCCACGTCTTTAGAGTTACTCTTACAACTCTTATAGAATCTCGATAATTCCATCTATCAATTGCTTCAACAAAAACTCACCACAATTCAATCCCTAACATTTAGCGATTCAGAAATCAAATCAAACTCCATATCACATAGTAATTCACTTGAACCACTATGGATACCTAACAAAATCACTAAAATCAATATCCGAAATTGCGTTTAACTATAACACCTAAAATCAATCACCAAAGGCACACACTCTCATCCAACATCATTCACAAGAACTGATTCTAACTCTCCCAATTAATTACACCAAAATCAACTCCATTGCAAAACTTTAAGTGTCCCGCCTACTTAAACTTAAAACACACAACAACTTCAAATTCACTGCAGCCCATCTCCATACTACGATCCAAAACTTAAGAAAACTAGTTCACCACACAAAGGCCACAAAATTCAATTTCATTCACTTGAACAAAACTATATTCACAAGTCACGGTCAGGTCATCAACCCATGGTGTTCAAATGAATAAATTTCAAATCCAGTTTTCCTTGTGAATCGTAACGTATCGTTCCAAAATGATGCAAGCAACATCAACCACGTATATAAGACACATCTCGCGAACTCAATTCAAATTCAGAATCACCAAAACTACTACTAATTCCAATTCTACCAACAATCTTGATTCTGAAGGAATTATAGTACTCAACGACAACCCAAAACAATGGTCTCTCATCTCTAACCATCGAGCACAAAATAAAATTCTTGTCTCGCACCTTAAACCCTGCTTAACAACTTACAAGCACAAGGAAGAAGTAACCGCAATAATTCCTTCCCTAACCGCAACACTACTCACAACTCCACATGAGTCAAGAATCTATTCAAGAACATTAGTATATTCAACTTAAAAAGGCAAAATTACCATCGATTAATACTCGTATCCACATTACAGACGAGCATAGGTCCACACCATGCCTTCAACCAAACACTTCAACAATCAAAAGAACCTCATTTCCATAAAACAATCCTCGTTGACTTAACAGAGTTGAATCAAGAGGTTCCTATTCCTCAAGGATTGTAACTCGCGGCCACTGAACTTATTCCCATACGAACCTACAAGACAACTGTAAGGTTCTAAGTACAACCCCTTCGAATATCCATCACCTAAGGAGTATAGTATGCTTGGCTAATACATGTATAACACTTAAAACACAGTATAAGTCAAATACAAATTCATATTAACCAAGTCAATACTATAGGGAAGGTATTCACGTTCCCTAAACGACCTAGCGGCCTAAACAACTCCCAACACTCACGCATACCCAATGACTTAGCCAATACCAAAGAGCACACGATGGGGATCCGCTGCAGACGGGCCATCACTCGGAAGGTATTGACACATCACCAAATATGCACCTTACGCTCTGATACCAAACTGTCACGCCCCGAATTTTGAATAATAAATTCAAATCCGAAACATGAATTAAACCACTTAATCAAATAAACGTTCTGAATTTTTTTCTCAATATAATCTCACCACAAGGTACACAAACTCCAAATCTCGAAACCTCGAGTTCATTATTACAATTCACTCTCACAAGCAATATTGTAAAGCTCTAAATGAGCATAACACACCTCACAACTTACAATTGCTGTAAAACTCTAACAATTGCTCTAACCGCACGATCACCGTCCTGGTTCTCCTGTCCTGTAGGATTACCCGCTACACAATTTGAATAGTGTACCGGGAGTTGCAACAACACAAAACCCGGTAAGCTTTTTACAGCCAGTATGAGTAAACAAGAAAGAACTGTTGATTTATTAGATTTCAAGACTACCACAAACCCACGTTACTTTCTCACTCTCATATATATATATAGACACTTATGAGTTACTCTCAATTTAGCTCATAAGATCACTCACTCTCATATATATATGTAGACACTTATGAGTTACTCTCAATTTAGCTCATAAGATCCCTCACTCTCATATATATATATAGACACTTATGAGTTACTCTCAAATTCGCTCATAAGATTTCCCAACATTTGGTAGACAGACTCATATATATATATAGACCCTTATGAGTTACTCTCAATTTCCCTCATAAGGTTACCATATATATATTGACACTTATGAGTTACTCTCAATTTCACTCATAAGGTCACTCCACATTTGGCAGACAGACTAGAGCTCTAACTGAACGTAACCACTCGTCCGGCCACAGACGTGATTACGATTTAATACTATTAATAACCACCAGCCCGGTACGAGAGCGTGATTCACTAATAGATGCCATGGTCACCTCGTGACCTAGTGATCTCCACAGATCACAACAATTTATTGTTCCTCAACAATAAAACTCAACACCTCTCACAATATATTGTTTCTCAACAATAAACTCAATATCTCTCACAATATATTGTTTCTCAACAATAAACTCAATATCTCTCACAATATATTGTTTCTCAACAATAACTCAACACAACTCCAACAATACATATTATTTCACGTAATAATATATATACAGACATTCACACAGGAATGTCTAGTAACACCAACAATAGTTCATATGATTGCAACAAAATAAAGCAATTAATTGTATTGGGTTCGTAATATGAACCACGTGAGGTTTACTCACCTCGATAATCCCGCTGCGTCTTCAATTCAGCTCAAAATACGATCCACAATCGTCCACCAACTCAAACCGTCAATCACCTAGTCCAATAATGATCTTGACTTAGCCAACAACTCAAATATGTAATTAAACGACGATCCAACGCTCAGATTCAAATTAAACGATGATCCAACGGTCGGATCTGAATTTAATGATGATCCAACGGTCGGATCCTCACGGATCGCCTTTAGGATCATCCTCCAAAATTATCACGAAGATCCAACGGTCAGATCTTCCTGAATCGCCTTTACTAACATCTCCACAAAATTATATGAAAATCCGACGGTCAGATTCTCACGAATCGCCTTCCGAATCACTATTTCTCAATTATACGAAGATCCAACGGTCGGATCTTCGCCCGTGACCTCACAAGGTCACCGGGACAGTCATACGATCAACATATCCAAAATTGAAGCAAAACCGATGGTCAGATCTTCACAGATCGTAAACCGAAGATAAACGTAAAAACGTTAAATAGTAACGTCAAAACGTAAATCCACTATTTATCAACTTTTTCTAACATGACCATGTTATATATCAAAACGCTCGTATGGATGCATAGATCATCGCCTAGATAATGAAAACTCGAAATATGGTCTGATGCGCCGCCACAAGCGGTGGTCAGTGGGCGGTCAACGCGGCGGTCAACGCCGGTCAACCACCTCAGATGGCAAAGTGACCAACTACAAACTGGTTCAAAATGAAAGGGTGGTCGACTTTCATACCTGGAGCTAAGCCTGGTTCGGCCTAGATCGTCCTAGATCAAGCGTTGAAGTTGGATTAATCTCGTGCGTCTGATCAGATTCCAGATTGAATCAGGGACGTCGAAATCTTCAACTCGTGATCTTTCACTCCACACTCCAAATCGTCAAGCAAGGCCTATATGGGGATGATCAGGGGGAAGAGGAGATCACGAAAATGGGGAGGATCGGCCCGTGCAACGCCGGCACGGCTGAGATCCGGTCGGGTCGGTTACTCCGCCTGGGGTCGCTTCGATCCAGCTCTGGGGGCAACGGCGGTGCAAGGCAGCGGCACCAGGCGACTGGGCGGCTTGCGGCGATCACAAGGAGGGCCGGGTCGTGGCCGGAAGACGCCGGAGGACGAAGATGGGTCCGGGTCGGGTCAGTCGGGTCGGCCGCGTGGGAGAGGAGAGAGAACGGAGAAAATGGGGGACTGTTCCGCAAAAAGAAATTGTTTCGTCCTTAAATGAAATTTCTGATTTTTTTTCGATATTTATAGAAAATTCCCAAATTTCAAAAGTTCATAACTTATTCATACGAACTCCGAATATTGCGTTCCACATGTCCACGAACTCGTATCGACGAGCTCTACAACTTTCATGAAGGAAGTTTTCCCAAATTTTGAACGTATAAAAAGTCAACTTTGTTGACCCCCTAAAAACGTTCGTTTTCGAAAATAAAATCGTTCGAACTAATTCCACACTTCTCCAAGCTTCGTACTCGCTCCTACTATCGTGAAATCATTTCTAAAAATCCACGGAATTTAATTTGGATTTTCCGGGGTATTACAAATTT
>NW_026908941.1:0-16796 GCF_958449725.1 Rosa rugosa | reverse complement strand
AAATTTGCAGAGAAAAACAATCTAACAAATGCGACAAAATAGAAAGAAAAAAAAAATGTCATTAACTATAGAAGGTGGAAAATTTTACCAATTTCCTCCTTTTTAGTTTTTATTTTTTCAAAATAAAAATACGAAAGCCAATTGACATGTGCTTTTTAAGGGGCTCGTAAAAATGAAGATACTGTAGTTGCAAAACTAAAATGGTAAGATACCTTATTATATATTGAAACATCCAACTCTCTTAAGTGAAAAACCTTCTTTTTTTTTTTTTTTGTTGCAAGATTATTACACATTTAGAGCACGTATGCGAACATGAAGAAGAAGGAAGAGAGGATCGAATTAGTGAATCTAGAAATAGCCTTCAGTGTTGAAAATTAATTATTTGATTTCTGAATAGAGTCGAGATTAACCAAAATCAATTCAAAAGTTTGTCCTCCTTTGTTTTGAGCTTTCTGCCTTAAGGGCTTATATGCAAGGATTGGATTAGATCTTGGTTGTATCTCTGACCGAGTACTTTCTATAGAAAAACATGAACTTAAAAAAAAATTAAAGCACAAACAATAGCCATGGCTCCAATTATTAAACCTAGAACTAATGTGCATTAATAAGAAAAAAAGAAGACCTCCAAAATCAACCACCTTGCAATCCTTGTCTTTGGGTACAACACTCCAAAATGGGTGAGATGCTCAAAGCGGTTCAGGGATTAAGATCGAGTGAAAAATGAAGAATTCTCATTGACCACAAAAATGGAAAAAAAAAATACCTTTTTTTCTTTTTATTAGAAAAACTGTTTTCTATTTGCTGTGACGTAATTCATTGTTTATTTACTGATTTGTATTTTGTTAATAGAAAAGAAAATTAAAAGAAATACATATAAATGCTCATCATGTCCCAAATTTAGAAGAAAAATAGAAACATTTCCGCACATGTTAAGGGACGAGTATATAAATAATAAGAATTTTATTTCTCCACCCCCCCCCCCACCAACGCGCGCGCGCACATTAACTTCTCCACATACCTGGAACTAACCTCTTCACTCAGTGAAAATATATAGCATGTCAACAGTTTCTAGTCTAGATCGATGAAAATTTTATTCACAAGCCATAAAAGTGCAAATGTTATTAATTTCTTTAAATTTAACTTATTCATTATGCATCCTTTAACAAAATTGTATAGATTGATTTTTAGTGGTGCGAATAACACCAGCACCATCAATTTAAGCTATTTATTAATATAGATAGTCATATTAATTTAAGCTGTCTGATATCTTGTTTTCATTGACCAATTAATATAGGTACCCATGTTTGAGAGTGTCGATGAAAGTATGTTGGGAGGGTTCTCCGATTTATTTAATCCAGTTATCTACCCCGAGAATAGCTACATTTAATCCAATTAATAGGTTCCCAAGAATTGTTGAATTGGGCATCATTGAACTATCAGCTCCCGTA
This sequence comes from Rosa rugosa, assembly GCF_958449725.1. Lineage (NCBI taxonomy): Eukaryota > Viridiplantae > Streptophyta > Magnoliopsida > Rosales > Rosaceae > Rosa > Rosa rugosa. The sequence continues at coordinate 15,348 of NW_026908941.1, read as the reverse complement.
TTGGCAATTTAGGGACACTCGTCCTATTTCGACCCGAGATGTCAAATGTCGTACCAAAGTCGAAGCCCTCTGTATCGAGGACGTCGGCTTATTAATTTTACTAGAAGGTGTTAGCGAGAGGTACAACTGGAGGCAGAATAAGTGGGTGAAGCGGACACTTGCCGATGAGAACACTGATGAGACGACATTAAACAAGGTTTACATGCACGCGGCTTAAATTTTGTTTTAAGTTACATGACTCTTAAAAACAACAGATCAAATGCAGACTCTATCTCACCTGGGATTTCAATACTGTGTGACTTGATGAAATGGAACATTAATTAGACAGAGAGTCGTAGAAATATTACTGTACGTTCCTTGTAATATTTGATGAACTGATTGATGAGCGTGTGCTATGAAACAGACAAACTTGCAGTCGGCAACTACAGAACTGGAGGAGATTGAGGAGTCAAAAAAGATGAAGATGAAGAACATGGAATTAGATAAAGGTAGAGGAGAACCAAGAGAAGACATTGCGGATACGGGTGCATCTACATCCACTACTGTTGAACAGAGACTTGAACAGATTATTCAGCTTCAGGGTGACATGCTTCGCGAGCAGCTGGTTCTAGTCCGACAGATTCGTGATGATATGGCTACACAGGGACGAAGATTAGATGATATGGCTAGACAGGGACGAAGATTAGATGACATGGCTGCATTCTTAGCCACGTTGGGATATCCAGGCATATCTGCTCCTCCCGCCCCTTCAACTCTTGAAGCGCGCATTTAATCATTCATATATATGGAGAGAATTTTATGTAGGAAGCAAAGATGGCATAATTCCCTCTCTTACTCGTACCTTTGTGGTCGAGGATGTTAATTATGATCCACCTTCTGTTAACTTTGATGAATCATATATATGTATTGCGAAAACGAAAACATATATGAAGGAAGAAAGCACATCACTCTTCTTCACTACAACACCATTATGTTCCGCTCTTTCTTCATTGCAGGACTACCTTCTCCCACTCACAAAGCAAAACTCCGCCGCTCTTCACACCCTGCTTTCACTTCTCTCACCGCCCCAAACTCACTTCACCACACCAACCAATCATCTCCGCCCCACATCGAAACCCAAACCCCACATTCCAATGCTACTTACGGCTATCTTCTCAATCGGTTCAACGACTCCCGTACCTCAAACGAAGCCGAAACCTTTCATTTGCGGATTTTCAAACACGGGTTCACTCAAGATTTGTTCTTGTGCAACACCCTCATCAACGTTTATGTCAAAATCGGTGCGTTGGCTAATGCACGTAAGCTGTTCGACGAAATGCCTGAGAAGAACTCGGTTACTTGGGCTTGCTTGATTTCGGGGTATGCCCGGAGCGGTGTGCCAGAGGAGGCGTGTGGGCAGTTTAAACGGATGGTCTGTGATGGTTTCGTGCCGAGTGTTTATGCTTTTGGGAGTGTTTTAAGGGCTTGCCAGGAGTTGGGTCCTTGCAAGCTTAAGTTTGGGATGCAAAGTCATGGCTTGTTATCGAAAATGCATGATTCGGATGTGTTGTTAGCTAATGTGCTGATGTCAATGTATGGGAGATGTTTGGGTTCTGCCGATGATGCTTACCGGGCTTTTTGTGAGATCAAGTTTAGAAATTTAGTGTCTTGGAATTCTATTATTTCGGTTTACTGCCAAAGAGGGGATGCAGTCTCTGCTTACAGGCTTTTCTCAAACATGCAGAAGGATGGTGTGGATTTTGATTTGCAACCGAATGAGTATACTTTCGGTAGCTTGGTACCTGCCTGTTGTGCTTTGGCTGATTCTGGTTTGGTTTTGCTTCAGCAAATGCTGAGCAGGGTCAGCAAAGCTGGATTTTTACAGGATTTGTACGTAGGAAGTGCTTTGGTTAGTGGATTTGCGAGGGTTGGATTAGTTGATTACGCTAGGAAGATTTTTGAGCAGATGGGTGAGAGGAATGTAGTTTCGATGAATGGGTTGATGGTTGGACTGGTGAGGCAGAAGCAAGGAGAAGAAGCCGCTCAAGTTTTCATGGAGATGAAGGACTTGGTTGGAATAAATGTTGATTCGCTTGTGGTTCTTTTAAGTTCTTTCGCTGAAGTTTCTGTTTTAGAGGAAGGGAAAAGGGAAGAGAGGTTCATGCATATGTAATTGCGACTGGCTTGATTCACAGCAAGGTTGCAATAGAGAATGGGCTTGTAAATATGTATGCTAAATGTGGTGCCATAGACGATGCTTGTTTAGTTTTCAGGCTCATGGTAGACAAAGACTTAATCTCATGGAACTCTCTGATCTCTGGTCTCGACCAGAACGAGTGTTTTGAAGATGCAGTCATGAAGTTCTGTGAAATGAGAAGATCTGAGTTGACACCTTCAATTTTCACATTAAGTAGTGCTTTGAGTTCATGTGCAAGCTTGGAGTGGATCATGATGGGACAGCAAATACATTGTGAAGCACTTAAATTGGGACTTGATTTGGAAGTTCAGTTTCAAATTCTCTTCTTGCATTGTATTCCGACACAGGGTGCCTTAATGAATCCCGGAATGTTTTTTCCTTGATGCAGGAGTATGACCAAGTGTCGTGGAATTCCATAGTTGGGAATAGAGTAACATTTATTAGCATTCTTTCAGCAGTTTCATCTCTCTCACTTCCCGAGCTAGGCAAGCCGATTCATGCTGTAGTCTTAAAATACAATGCTGCAAAGGACTGTGCTATGAGAATGCGCTTATTGCATGCTATGGAAAGTGTGGACAGATGGATGACTGTGAGATGATATTTTCTAGAATGCCTGAAAGAACGGATGAAGTAAGTTGGAATTCCATGATTTCTGGATACATACATAATGAGCTCTTGCCCAAAGCCATGGACTTGGTCTGGTTTATGATTGAGAGGGGTCAGAAATTAGACTCTTTTACTTTTGCTACTGTTCTGAGTGCTTGTGCTTCAGTTGCAACATTAGAGCGTGGGATGGAAGTTCGTGCTTCTGCTATAAGAGCTTGTTTGGAATCTGATGTTGTAGTTGGGACTTGGGAGTGCACTTGTCGACATGTATTCAAAGTGTGGAAGGATTGATTATGCTTCAAGATTCTTTGAGTTAATGCCAGTAAGGAATGTGTATTCCTGGAATTCATTAATATCAGGATATGCTCGCAATGGAGATGGACAGAAAGCTCTGAGGCTTTTCACACAAATGAAGCAACAAGATCAGCCACCAGATCACGTTACCTTTGTTGGGGTCCTATCAGCTTGTAGCCATGCAGGGCTCTTGGATGAAGGGTTTCAGCATTTCAATTCCATGAGTAAAGTACATGGACTGGCTCCTAGGATGGAGCACTTTTCATGTATGGTTGATCTTCTCGGAAGGGCAGGAAAACTTAATATGATTTAGGACTTCATCAAAAAAATGCCGATGAAGCCTAATGTGCTTATTTGGAGGACAGTTTTATGGGCTTTTTGCCGAGCCAATGGTCGTAACACAGAGCTAGGCAGGATGGCTGGTGAAATGCTTTGGAGTTGGAACCCAAAATGCTGTGAACTATGTGCTTCTTGCTAACATGTATGCTTCTGGTGGGAAGTGGGATGACGTGGCAAAGGCTAGGATGACAATGAGAAAGGCAGCAGTGAAGAAGGAAGCCGGGTGCTGTTGGGTCACCATGAAAGATGGAGTTCATGTTTTTGTAGCTGGGGACAAATTACACCCGGAGAAAGATTTGATCAAGGAACTTAATAAGAAAATGAGGGATGCTGGATAAGTGGATATGTGTCTGAACAAAATTTGCACTATACGATCTCGAACTGGAGAACAAGGAAGAACTCATGAGTTATCACAGTGAAAAGCTTGCTGTTGCATATGCTCTTACTCGCCAGTCACAGTTGCCTATAAGGATTATGAAAAACCTTCGGGTTTGTGGTGACTGCCACACTGCCTTCAAATACATATCAAATATTGTTGGCAGGCAAGTAGTATTACGAGATTCAAACAGATTTCATCACTTTGAAGATGGCAAGTGCTCTCGGGGGGATTTCTGATAATTGACTTGTTATTACTCCGGACTAATTGGAAATTGGATCATGATTCATAATGTCGTAGTTTTGATTTGGGTGGCATTGATGTAAGATATGAGACACTTCACTGAAGCGGCTGAACAGTACGGAACTATACCAAGTGAGTTTATCAACCTATCTAGCTTACATTTCAGTAGTAGCTTATATTCTTGTTATACATTTGTACACTAACTTATTATTTTTGGTAAACAAATTCAAGCTACATGTTACTGAGAAATAACCATTGCTAATCTCATAACCTGTTTCTTTTAATGCATGCGACTCCGTTAGTCTTCTCCCATCTTGTTGATTTTCTACAGCGTTCTTCAAGTCTTGGATGTGCATATCTTTTGTCTTGATTCACTGTGTAATAGTAGACATGGTTTGGTGGCTTTCCTGGTTATGAACTGTCCTCGTTCAAGTGTGAAATCGTAAACTTCAATTGTTTTTGGTCCAACTTTTAACAGTAGTAAGAGCAATTTCGACCAATTACTTATTTGCCGCACTATCAACTCCAACAGTTACTTTTTCACAAGAAATTCAGCTACAATGATTTAGTATTGGTGGTTGACCATTTTATTTTATTTTTTGACACATAGTTACTATCGATGCTAGCTCAGATTGACATTTCTATATTTTTATGCAGCTAGTGTGCAATCACCTGCTGGATGTCAACACAATGCAAATGTCTCCACGTCGAAAATTTGGTGGTACTCAGTCTGGCACTTGCTAAAATCCAGCAGCTCCTCCTATATAAATTCGACACCCTACAGATCCTCAATAGTTCATTCCTATACTACAAGAAAGAAGTCCTCAAGGACAAGGAGATTACATAACGTGGTGAATATTGTGACCTTGGTCCTTGTTCTAGCATTGGTAGTGGTAATGTTACGTGGAACAGAAGCTGAAAAATACAGAGTTGGAGGCGACTTGGGTTGGACTATGACTATCCCTCCCGGCGGCGCTGCTAGCTACTTATGCTTCATGGGCTTCAAAGCACACCTTTAAAGTTGACAAGGATACTCTAGGTAAAGTAGTACGCAGTACAACTTCCTACATTTTAATTACATTTTTGTTTAAGTAAAATAGATTCGAGAGAGAATTGTAGAGAGAGATGTGTATTATTATTGAGAATAGGAGCCCTATATATAGGGATTACAAAGTGCTAGTTCTAATGTTACAAGGAATACCAATCCGTGTAGGATTGGGAAATCTAGAACTTTCTCTCCTATTGCTACTCCTAGTTTGATAAGGCACACTAAAACGATATTCCTTCAACACTCCCCCTTGTGCCGCTTCAAACTTGGTGGTGACGCTTCATCCGTTGCCTCGTTAAAAACCTTGCCAGGTAACAAAAACCCAGTGGGACAAAAATAACCCTGGTCGAAGGACAAAAAGAGCACAACATGTCCTTCACTCTTCGAGATCGAACATGTAGACATCATAACTCCCCCTGATGTCGATATCTCCCCCTGATTACTACAATCATGGGAGTTCGGATAACTTTTTCAATCCGATGCTCTTCACATGTTTCTCGAATGTGGATTTAGGTAACGACTTAGTGAATAAGTCCGCTACATTATCCTCTGATCGGATTTGATTCACTTCAATCTTTAGAAGTGATTGTTGTTGCTGATTATAAAAGAACTTAGGCGATATATGCTTGGTGTTGTCGCCCTTGATGAAACCTAACTTCATTTGTTCAATACAAGCTGCATTATCATCATAAATGCATGTAGGTTCATCTGTGGTAGACTTCAAACCACAACTTCCTTGAATATGTCTAATTACAGACCTTTGCCATATACATTCACGAACGGCTTCATGTAGAGCAATAATCTCTGCATGATTCGAGGAAGTAGCAACAAGGGTCTGTTTCGTAGACCTCCAAGATATCGCAGTGCTTCCCATGGTAAAGACATAACCAGTTTGGGAGCGACCTTTGTGAGGGTCAGAGAGGTACCCTGCATCAGCAAATCCCATCAAAACATCATTGTCGTTTTGATGGAGGGGAATGGGGTGAGGCCGGCCACCCTTGGTGTTGGTGGCGGCGTTGGCGGCAATATGGTCGGCCACTTTGTCATGGTGGACGGTGGCTCCATGCCTAATGGGGTCCTATCCCATTCTTCCGTCATTCCTCTTCTCTCTGTAGGGATAAAATAGGCCCATATCAATCGTACCTCCTAGGTATCGAAAGATTGTCTTTACACCAATCCAATGGCGGCGTGTTGGCGCAGAGCGATGTCGAGCTAACAAGTTCACTGCAAAAGAGATGTCTGGTCTTGTGCATTGAGCTAAGTACAATAATGCGCCTATTGCACTTAAATAGGGCACTTCGGCCTCTAATGGTTCTTCGTCCTCATCCTTTGGACGAAACGGATCTTTTCCTGGCTCAAGACTACGACCAATCATGGGAGTACTCACAAGCTTTGCTTTATCTTCATTAAAGCGCCTTAGGATCTTCTGAGTATATGCAGACTGATGGATCAAAATCCCATCACTACGGTGCTCGAGTTCTAACCCGAGACAAAACCGTGTTTTCCCAAGATATTTCATCTCAAATTCGGATTTCAAGTATTTAGCAGTTTCCTTCAACTCATCTAGAGTTCCAATTAGGTTCATGTCATCGACATAAACTGCTACGATTGCAAATCCGGAACTTGTTCTCTTAATGAACACGCATGGGCATATTTCATTGTTAATATATCCCTTCCCAATCAAGTAGTCACTTTAGTGAGCGTTTCAACCTCGTTGCAAACGTGCTCCGTGGTCTAGAGCTACTTGACTTGGGAAAATGAAGTTCACAAGAACCTTCATTATATTCCGTATCTAGATCCCCATAGAGATACGTAGTGACCACATTCGTAAGCTGCATGTTCAGTTATTCAGAAACTACCAAACTGACAAGGTAGTGGAGTGCAATGACATCCATTACGAGAGAATATGTCTTCTCGTAGTCGATTCCAGGGCGTTTTGTGGGAAACCTTGCGCCATAAGGTGAGATTATCATCTCTTTTTCTCATCACGCTATCTAACGAAGACCTATTAATGTCAACAGGTTTTATGTTAGGAGGTGTTGGCATCTCAAGCCCGAAAACCTTCCTCTTCATTAGTGAATCAAATTCAACCTGGATCGCATCTTTCCATTTAGGCCAATCTGCTCTACGTTGGCATTCCTTTCAACAGAGTAAGGTTCGATGTCATTGGTCTCAATAATTCCACGTCCTCATGTACACTAGTGTAGTTTGTAGAGATCTCTATATTCTCAGGAGTTGGTTCTAACATTGAGGCGTCCCCCAACGATGTCTCTTGAACATAACCACAATCCAGAATATTCTCATGAGACGGATTTTGAGTATCAATGATCAATGGATCAAGTTGTGCCAACTCGCTCTCTTCCTAGGGCGAGAATCCATCGAACCTATGGGTCTCCTACGCTCTTTAGCGGAACCCATGGCCTATGACGCCACTATGCCACATTGTGGCGTCACTATACCACCATCCATGGTGGTGGTGCCGTGCCCATCTCATCCTCTTGAGTGGACATCTATCCTTGCAGGCATGTTTGCAGCAGGTATATGTGATCTCGTCACTTTTTAGGGGATCAAGATGAGACATAGTGAGGACAGACCACGACAATTCCTGTCGTTCCTGTTGAACATAGACGTTCTAATCTCCCCCTAACGACGGGGAGACTGTCTCATCAAAGTGACAATTCGCAAATCTAGCGAAAAAAAGATCGCCTGTCAAGGGTTTTACATAGCGGACTTTATGGTTGGAGACTTATGTCCAACACAAATATATATGCATTCGTTGCAATGACTCATGTTGATGCGCTATGGCGGCGCAATTGGCACATAAACCGCACACTCAAATATGCATAAGTACGAGATATTAGACTCGAACCCAGTCACTAGCTGTAACGCAAATAAACGTTGAGTGGCTGCTATGAGTCGTAGACGAATTAGGATAGCTGCATGCGATATTGCATAACCCAAGAGGAAATATTGGTGCGCATTACCAAAGTCCGGGCTACCATCGTAGTCTTTGAATGGTGGTTTTTCCTCGAGACCAATTGGGTGTGTACATGGGAATATGATACTTGATACCAATACCCAATGATATGCAATAGTCATCGAAAATTTTCGATTTAAACGCTCCAGCATTACGAGTGGACAATGGCACAACACGTGACCAGCGTGTTTGCATATCAACCAACACCATAACATGTCTATACGGTCCGCAAGTTGGTTGAGTAGGTCCACAATATCACCTTGGATTCTTTGTAAGAATGGTATGTTTTCTTTAGTGTCCTTTGCATAGGATGGTCTCGATCCTAATTTTGCTAAAGAGCAGGCTTTGCAGAACGAATGATGGGCTTTAGAAACAACCAATGAGGATTTTGGTTGAGCCACAAAGTCACAAGTGACTTTAGAAGTAAAATTTGGAGACAAAGGAGCCTTGGTGGCGTCAATGCCACCCTGAAGCCGCAGGGGGATGGCGGCGCCGGCCAAGGATGGCCGGATTTGGGGGTGAACGGCGCCGTGAGGCGCAGGGGCTCCTTCGGTGTCCAAAAACCGAGTTTTACTTCTTTTCGTTCTGAAAAAGGGATGTCTGTGTGAAGTCTTTAATATACGGATCATCATGTCACGACCTGGGTGTCCCAAACGGTCGTGCCAAAGCCTATATGTGTCAGAATCCCATAAATCATCTCTCATGACATGGTTGGATTCAATTATTCGAATAGTGGTTGCATACAACTCACTAGATCGACACATAAGTTTCTCTAATACTCGTTTATGTCCGTAGTCATTAGAGGTGATGCAAAGGAACGCTTGTCCATTCTCACAATGTGTTTCCACATGAAAATCATTGGCTCTTATATCTTTGAAGTAATAAAGTCGAAAGAAATCGACACTTTATTAATAATAGCCAATGATTACATCAAAGTTTCGTGACCAAAATCTAATCCAACATAAAAATCAAACCGTAGACAAATCGTAGTCACTCAATCCGTTCGGTAATTTCAATTTAGTTGTGACCAGGTAAGGTAAGGCGAGATTTTGGTGGAGCGTTGCTCACTTTTAAAACCGTTCTCTCAGATCAAACCTTGCCTAGACATCACAAGTACTCTTGAGTACGCCTAGAGGGAAAAAGTTAATACAAAAAGTCATTTTATTGATTTAAGGCATATTGCCATTACATAATTCTTGGAAATTAAAGGACTATAAAAATCTGCGGCATTCTATCTTCATCGCCAGATTTAAAGTCTTTTATAGCTCGATATCTTGATTACCATTGATCAGGTACTCCATAAAATATCATGAAGAGGATGCTCTCTTGATTGAGGTGTATTGACACAATACATATGGTCCCTAGGACCAATGGCGTTGGAATAGTGCAATCATGGCCAAGAGTGGCGCCATGGTGTCCAACCCTATACCCTCAACGTCATGACTCCTACGGTCATGTTAGGGTTTTCTCAATCAATTTGTTCTTTTGTGTTTTCCACAATCATGCATAAATAATATGATGCAGAGAGCCTCCGAACAATATTTCATAACTTTTTCAAAGTTTTAGTGAAGCAGATATTATTTCATCGTGCTTCCATGTTCGGAAAGTTGTGAATGTTACTAAAACGTTCACTAGGCGCAACCCAAAGGTTGTTAGCGTTATCCTCATTCATGTACTCAAACTGGAGGGTCATCTTCATGTGGCGCTTCATCAGGGTAAATGCCCTGGAATTTTCTATCTCAGTTTGTGAGTCTTGAGCGGTTCCTTTAGAACATGGCTCTTGGATTGTAGGCAAATAAATATCCCGTGCCCGTAGAATCCAATGGAGTAAAATCGAGCTCGTTCAAGTTTGATATCCAAAAAAAGGAGAAACAAGAACGGATTAGTTTCGGAGTCAATGCTTCCACGAAAACTAGTATTAAGATTTCCGAGCCTTAATGCTACCAAGAAATCGATTTCCAAGAAATTTGGATTAGACCGAAACAATGATGTTTGAATGGTCAAAATAGATGCTCACGAACGCTCTTAGTCCGTAGCATACGAACGCTCTTAGTTCGTTAAATCGATGCTTACGGACGCTCTTAGTCCGAAGTCTTACGAACGCTCTTAGTTCGTTAATTGCGTGAATCCCCACGATTCCGCTTTTCAATGATCGAACCCACGTTATAAGAAAGGTGGGATGTAGAAGAAGGGATTTTGTAAGTCCCCCGAAGAAAAATAAAAATAAATTTAAATTTCAAAAGCGGGAATAACTTACCAGTGAAAACTTACTCATGAATTTCGGAATTTGAAATTCTCAATACACGCGCGTGTTGATGCAGGCGTGTAGGATTGCATACGCGCTATCGATCCTGGGTCGGGGATTGCAAACTATCTTTCAATCCCTGCTGTGTGGCCGATACAGGTCTGGCCGAGGTAAGCCAAGGAGCTGGCCGACGGATGCGTGCGCAGGGGCGCGTAGGCGCTGCAGATGAGGCTAACGTGGGCTAGGAGCTGCTGCAGTGATGCTTGAAGGGAGCAGCGGTTTTCAAGGATTTTTGTTGAAAATCGGAGCAGATTTGCTTCTTAACAGCTTTCACTTCGATTGGTGTACAGGTCTCAAAACAACTCCGATAAGGCTGAAATTCGGAGGTCAGATAGAAGAGACAGAGACGAACAACATTGATGAAGGAAACATTTTGATCTGAGGTCCCTATCAAGACGTTTCGGGGCTTGCAAGAAGGCAGATCTGCACAGGAACGAGCGTCCTGCTGTGCTGCAGGGGCAGCAGGCGTGCGGCGATGCTGCAGGGGCAGTAGGCGGCACACGGGTGCGTAAGGGCTGCAGGGGCAGCGTGCAGCGCAGGGGCGCGCAGGTGGGCAGCAGCGGCTAGTCTAGCACGGGCTAGGTGCAACGGTGGAGAAGGTGATGTTGAAGAATTTTCTGGTTTTGGATTTTTGATCTCAAGGTTAGGGCTCGTGCTGATAACGTGTTTAAGTAAAATAGATTCGAGAGAGAATTGTAGAGAGAGATGTGTATTATTATTGAGAATAGGAGCCCTATATATAGGGATTACAAAGTGCTAGTTCTAATGTTACAAGGAATACCAATCCGTGTAGGATTGGGAAATCTAGAACCTTCTCTCCTATTGCTACTCCTAGTTTGATAAGGCACACTAAAACGATATTCCTTCAACAATTTTCAACTTTTGCTGGTTGTTTTTGTTTTTGTTTTCTGCAGTGTTATACTTTAAAGCAGGAGAGAATGACTTGACTGAATTTCGACACCTGCAACACCAAGGATCCGTTAAATCAATTCAAGAGTCCAGGTGTATTGGTTGGAATTTCCATGTCTGGCACATTTTATTTTACATGCAGCTTCGCCAGACACTGCGCCAAGGGGCAAAAGGTAGCCATTCATTTTGCACCCTGTTTAACCCGGGGACCTAGTGCAGCTCTAAGTCCAAGTCCAAGTCCAAGTGCATCTGATGAAGCTGGGGCAACCGAGCAGCTCAAAATAAGGATGATGGCATGAAGTAGCCGGACTTTCATGGATCTAACACACCTGCAACGAAATTCAATTCCTGGTACAGTTGTACTCATTAGTTAAATTGGCTCGTGTCATTCTTATGAATAACTAGTGTCTCTAATGCATGTGTTCTAGATATAGCGAAAGCTTGATGAAATTCATGTAGACCTAACCAGTTGATTCAGCACTGCTACTAGATTAAACTTCGTTTGAACATTGCCATATCATAAATATTCACCTAGCCTTCTAAACAAATATGCTAGAAGCTTTTGAAGTTTTTTTCAAGCTTTTGTAACAGCTTTAGTATCCCATCTGCATCCGTGCATCAAATTTTGGTGTCTTGCACATTAATATATTGATGGTATTAAATTTCAATGTTACTTGGTAGGGGAAACATCAACATATTTAGAGAGTACGTCATGATAAAAATCTAACCGCTCATGAAAAAAAGATTTCAGGATTTGTTGACACTAGATGTATTTTTTGTAGCATGGAAGAATTTGAATAAAAATAGGTATTCAAAGGTAAAAAAAATGTAGTATGAAAATAAGAACATGCAATTGGTAGGCCACTAGTTGATATTGTGGGGGATGATTCAATCGAAGTGGTGAAGACATGTTCTCATTTGCATTGCAAGGTGATGCTACTCCTTTCCTTGGATATATTATCTTTCTATTCATTACCAATATGTACAAAGTTTATAAAATAAGGGTCTTTCTAAATGTACCCAGCAAAATTCTAAGTATACCCAGCAGAATTATTTTTATCAAAAAAAAAAAAAACAAACAAACCAATTTCCCCAAAATGCCCCGGAAGATAATGTACCCAACAAAACAAAAATCTTTATGCTCGTTCATCCCCATCATGCCCTACTCAGATTTCTGCACAAGCTCAACCGTGAGCAATGAAAATTCAATTTCAACAGTGGATAAGATTGGACAAAGAGAGAACAAAGAAGTTGCTCAAAGAAAGGGATGCAATGCTGGGTTTGCAGATGAAGGAGATTGAAAACAGAGGTCAAATCCAGAAGATGATTAGATGGTTGAGATTGATGCTGATTGGGTGTTCAGATTGAATCAGCTCTATTATCAAACCATTAATGTAAGCTCCATGCAGTTTCTTTTACATTTCTGTTTCATTTCTTAGTTTCATCTTTTGCTTATGCCTCTTGGATTTGAAACAGAGATTGGCTCCGAATTAAAACTTCCTCAAGGTCTCGAGTCTCTTCCTATTGTCCTTAGATATCTGTCCTGGCGGTTTTATCCTTTGGCAACTTTGCCATCAAAGTTTTCTCCAAGCTGTCGTGTTGAGGTTCATATGCCCCATAGCCAACTCCAGACTCTTTGGAATAAAGACCAGGTATGCTTAAATTAGTTCTTTCATGGAGTAAATGTTGGAGTAATTAAGAGTCGTATATTTAGGCCAAGTTATTCTCTCCATTTCCTTTTGTTTTACAGAACCCTATGTACCTAAAAAAATCGATCTTAGCCACTCATTGAAGCTGGTTGATGTTCCATACGTCACAGCAAGTCTTGAGAGTATAAATCTTCAAGGATGTGAAAGTTTGGTTCAAGTACTCATTGTTTATCTTCTAAGATTTGAAATGAGATTGAAACTGAAATCATACATCCCAGGTTCGTGAAATTTGCAATTGAATGTTTAAACAATACTGGGTATGTTGTGTTTGGCTGGGTATGTTGTTTTTTAGGGTAATTTGGGAAAATCAGTTTGTTTAATTAAACATAAATTAAAGGTAATAAAAAAAATATTTTGCTGGGTATACTTAGAACTTTGCTGGGTACATCTAGAAAGACCCTAAAATAAAGGCGGGATATATCATATCTTAGTAGTCTGCTTTTCTTTTATCCGACATACATGCCAAACTTGTTCCATCTCGTTTTGTTTTCTCTGCAATTTTTCTTTTGTTTGATTCTATTATCCGACATACATGCCAATCGAGGTTACATATTACTTACAACCTTGTTCATTTTTTCTTTGACCTTGTTGATGACGTCCTCGATGACACTGATGTAGACAGCGCTCCAGAATCTCTCGTCAAGAACAAGGTAAACGAATCGGAGATTTCACCGGAAAATTGAGAGGTAAAATCCAGCCCAGGCAATCGATTAGAGTTGGGAGAGCAAGTAGATTTGGGGTTACATGACGCCTTTTTCTACCAAGTAGTAAGATCCGATTTCGATTTCTTACTACCTTGCAACTTCGATAGCCAAAGCCCTCTGCTGGGTTGTTACTGAGCCTGCTGTTTTTTTTTTTTTTTGGGTTTGACCCAATCTGTTAGCGCGTGGTTGACCTAATCTGTTAGCGCGAGGACTCACGCGCTGTTAACTCAAAGCAGGTCCGGCAACCAACACTCAAGGAATCGAAACTCTCAAGCAACCAACACTCAAGGAATCGAAAAACGAAAAAGGTAAGCTTGAGAGCAACCAACACTCAAGGAATCGAAAAAGGTAAGCTTGAGAGGCAATAAGGGGGAGAGACCAACCAGGCTTTAGTTAGTTACTCGAGCAAATACTCTCTCAGCTCTTGCTGCTAAAATTCTCTACATTTTCAGGGTTAACGTTTAGACAATTGCTACAAGCTGGTATTTATCCATCGTAGATCGATATGCAGGTGAAAGCAATGGAAAACCAACCGAGCGAAAGCGTCGTCGTAAGGTTAGTTATATGTAAATTATTGACAGTTCAACTTGTATCTAGTTCTGTGAGTGAAAAATCAAAAAAAAATTTGTAAACGTTACTAATCAATAACCACGCCCTAAAACACTCACGTGAAGCTTGGAACCCCCTACGTGTCAGTATACTCATGTATATGCTCAACTTAATTATAAGTTAACCCGATCTAATCCGTTTTTCTTTTCCCGTTCGATGGTTGCATCTTCTTGTTTTTCTTTGTTTTACCAGCCTTCCATCGCCACCAGTGCACCGTTTGGAGAGGTCAGAAGCTACAGATTCAATGAGAAAATTGTGGTCAACAGTTACTCATCTAATTAGACAACTATGGTCAACCGTTATTTATCCAATTGGACAATGCTGCTGGTTACTGATATCTGCTTCCAGAGGGGATATATGTGAAGCTATGCCGCCTATCTCCGACGTAGAGTTATCTCCAATAGGCTACATTATACTTGGGATTATAGTTGGGACTATATTTCTGGCACATATAATTCTTTTACCCATCAAATTTACATGGAAACTGCTAAGAAGGAAGGCGATTTTGACATGTATTGCAGTGTCGTTGGATCCTTTCTTCTTTTATATTCCAATCATCAATCAGGAAAACAAGTGTCTTGGAGTTGACAAAAAACTGAGGAATACACTTCTTGTGTTGCGATCACTCACGGATTTTGCTAGTGTATTGCATATTGTATCTCAAGTTCGGGATTGGACCATCGACCCAAACCCCGACTACCACACCGACACCGATTCCTACTTTGACTCTGAACTCAGGCCGACAACATCTCTGTTGCAAAAACTGATGAAGTCCATAGTAGAGGCAATAAATGGGAGGATGCCTTGGTTATCTCTCTCTCTCGTGATTGATTTTCTTGCTCTTCTTCCAATTCCGCAGGTAACACTACTGTCATTCCCAATTTTTATTTTGTTGGTTTGTTTTTTATTTTATTTTTATCTCACTTATGATATATAGCTGTATTTTTCAGGTGGCAATAGTAGTTGTCTTCTTCAAAATGGGGGGCTCTAAATTTTTCCTTCAAAGAACGATTCTCAATGTCCTTCTAATATTTCAATACATCCCCAGGATTT
>NW_026908940.1:0-11891 GCF_958449725.1 Rosa rugosa | reverse complement strand
TTAGGTGCCACATGTCAACCAAGTGTTTTGGAAATACAGATAGGAGTCCTGGAAAAAAAGGGCCATGCCTGAGATCAAAATTTTGGAACATTTTCCTATTGTGGGTGGTCTAATGCTGCCATTTTATTTTAATATACACAATAAATTTGGAAATCCTATAGATGAATATGGCATCATTGGTGATTAATATTTTGAATGCAAAATCGACTGTAATTCCTGCACTAAATGCTTAATTTTATACCTCATTCATGTTTCCTCCTTTTTGGCTTTCTTCTGATTTAATATCACATATGGTGTTAATACTTGTCATTGTTAATTCACATGAGAAGATTGATATGGATGCAAAAATTGCAAGCTTCGAAGTGCCTGCCTTGGGAATCAATTCTCAACTACAATTGGGCGCAATGAACATGATTGGAACACAGAACTATCACAATGCTGCAGTTGCTGCTCTATCTGTTGTTGGACTGGATGTAGGACTTGATGTTGAAGCCATTGGTCCATGTATAGAAGGGGTAAGGCCACCACCTCATCGAATGCAAATTGGTAAGCTGAAACAGATACATCTCTAGATGTTGTGAACTACTTGTTTTCTATATGAATTTATGTTCAGCTTAGTGATTTTTTTCTTTGTTCCTACTCTCCGGACTGAAATCGTAACATCAATGATTGTTAGCAAACCTTTAATTTTTCCTGTGGCTCAAATATATATATTTTCACTGGTTTAGTGTTGTTATGCAGTATGCAAGGATATCCACAGGGTAACTTGGGTTGATGACAGCACGCAACAAATGTAGAAGCTACATACACAGGACTAATGGGTCTAAAGAGGCAAAAGTCTGTGATTCTACTTGGTGGCCTTGCGAAGGTGATAAGTTGCTAAATGCTGCTTTATAAGTTGTTCAGTTGCCTTTGTTTCTTTTACTTCGCATGGAAAACTTAGAGAATAAGCTATTGCATTTACCACAATGACCGGTGAGAAATAAAATATAGGACAATTGATTGGTGTCAAATTACAATAAAAATAAAATGTGTGGGTGATGATCCGCAACTTATGCATTGCAACTTGTACTTATAATTTCATGAAAATGTGAAGTTTTTCTTTTGTTTCTTACAATATGTGACAAATCCCTATTTGTGCTGCTTTGTCAAATCCTCCTCTAAGAAAGCATTGTATAACTAGTGTATGGGTTATTGGTGCTCCACTCCACTATTAGTATGAATTGAAATTCTTGATTGTCATTTCAAATTGAACCTTAATACATTGCATTTTAGAAAGTTCTGTACTCTCAAAGGTTCCCTTCTTTTCTCTTTTTATACTCTGACAGTTTGAACTTATATACTATTGAAAGTATTAAGACGATTACATTAGATTCCAAGCACAGTCTACCTTTGTTATGAGTTGAAGTACCCATTTTCTCTTAATCTGACTTTATTCTCAACATTTTCTCTTTCTACTATATTCTTTTGGTTTGAGTTTAAGAATATTAAATTTGAGTGCATGGGTGTTACCCATCACAAGGAAAGTAAAGTTTCCGGGGCCATAATTTTTTTACCTGGTGCTATAATATTTTTCTTCTTCTCTTGCAGGTTGTGGATGGACATGTGTCAAATGGTTTTGAACAATTGATAGAACCTTTAAAGTACCACAGATGTGTAATCACTGTATATAATCTTTTCTTCACCAAGTTACATACATCAGTGCTTTTGGATTCTATGTTACAGGCTGCATCTATCTTTGTGCAACCACTTTTAAGTTAACTGGCATACTAATGCTATATGTCTAAAGTTTGGATCTTCAGGACTGCTGATTCAAAGGACATTATCCAATAGTGGTCTTAGTATACCCTACATCAGAGCAGAAAATCTGAAGGATGCTGTTAGCTTGGCTAGGAAGATGGCAGAAGATGGTAATTTTCACTATATAACTGCTACAGAATCTTTTGCTCTTTTATTTGTGGCCAGCATTACCTGTAATATCGGTAATATTGTTATATTGCGTATTAGTATGTTCTAGTGTGAGCATTATTGGTAAGAGTTGATTCGTCTTCTCGTCTTGTTGAGCCTCAAAATTTTGCCTTTACTTTTAGAAACTTCCTTTAAAGTGTTTCTCTAGTGGTTCAGGTTTATAAAGTTGAAATATTATCTAGTATCTGTTGTTAACTTGTTCCAAGTTTCTGTCTTTCAGATCTGTGACGTATCAAACTGAAGCTTATTTCATTATTTCAGGGGAGTCCAGGTTGTGCAAGCTTTGATGAATTTAGAAATTTTAGGCACAGGGGGATGGTTTCCCGGGAGCTGGCTTTTGCATCATCTCAAGTTCGGGTTCACTTGACTATAAGTTTCGATAATGAGTTTTTGCAGGATGAAATGAGTTACCATTTACCTAAGATCAGATATACTTCTTAGAAGCATTTGCCAAAACCTAACTTTAACTTTTTCCCATGGAAATTAATTTGTCATTTTGTAAGATTATAGGTGAGGATAGTACATATCCATGACAAATTGCAAGTAGTTATGTACAACAGTACAAATCAAGGTAATTAGTAGTTACACCTAAATTAATTGTGGCTTATATTATATACAATACTATTCTAGCAGATAATTATGGAACCTAAACTCAAATTGGAGAATATAAGTCGCCTGTATCCCTACTTGACCAGTGAGTCATAAAATGTCTTACTAGACATATCTTACTAAATAACATCTATCAGTTGTTCTTCCTTCACTAAAGAGGCAAAAAAATGTAATGATAGTGTTATCCACCTCCAAATACATATAAATGGTCATCGAATTCATTTTAACATGACATGTTTATTAAATGAGTTAAATGAATCAACGCTAGTCACTGATTTAATAAGGGCTAAATACTAGTTAGTACCTTGTGGTTTAGGTTCAAAATCAATTCAGTCCCTAGACTTCTAATTTCATCAAAAACACCCCTGCACTTTCAATTTTGATCTAATAGGTCCAATTCGTTAATATTCTTTTAAATAGTTGGATTATTTGTTGAAAAACTATTTATTTTTAATAGTAGGACTCACTCCTAAATTGACAATGCAGACCATCTCGACACCACATCATAAAACATAGGCCATATATGATCCACATTAACAAGTTAAATAACTCAATTGTCGGAAACTAACAAATTGGACCTATTAGATCAAAATTGAAAGTGCAGGGGTGTTTTTGATGAAATTAGAAGTTCAGGGACTGAATTGATTTTGGACCTAAATCACAGGGTAGTAATTTGTATTTAGCCCATTTAATAAACATATTGAGTTTGAGTTTGTATTTTCTAAACGAGTAGTCTATCGAGTAAGTTTGAGTTTGTTTACTATGAGACATTTAATATTGTAACACGACATCTACAAATAAATGTCTAACTTATACTTGACCAAACTCACGTATAACCATTTTCTCAACCATTGACGACCCTAGTATAACCATTAACATCCAAGAGTCTGTGTTTACAAAACTCACGTATGTTTTCTTTGACCAACTTCGAGTATCCTACACACATCTATGAGCAATTAACCATCTACCTATACTTGTGTTCGTTATATCTCTATTTGGTATGCTTAAAAAAGTGCATTGTGTTTAGAAAATGCTGCGGCATAGTGTTTTAGAGCTACAGATCAAGCAATTCTCACCTACAAAGAATGTCTGTTCAGTGTTACCATGCTGATCTGCTGGAATTCAATTGGAGTTGCCATGGGTTTTGTTACCAAAAATACAATGGTGCATCCTTTTATTCCTTTACCATTGGTGTTACAAATGTTGGTACTGAAACTGTTCCTCAACCTCAAGGGAAGCCCTTGCCCTGAGCCTGAAGGAAGCTGTGATGAAAGCTCAGAAGTACGTTTCGGTAAAAGCAGTATTTTCTTAGCGTTTAACTTTGGGCCGGGTCATGCTGTCGGAAATGGACTGACCGAATAAAAAACGAAACGAGTACTACATTTGGCGAAATACAAAACCACTTCACCGACACAAATCCGAGAAGTGACTCAAGTGAGTAGTAGAATAGAAGAAGAAGAAGCAAAACCCATTTGGAACAATACCTCAGCTCATCATCTATCCATTGCTTCTGAATTGGGTAGTCTCTCCTTTCTTTGTTTGGTGGGTTGTTCCTTATTCCACACCCAAACGTGATTTTGATGCAGGTATTCTTTACTTCCAGACCCTTCCTTCTTCATCTACAATTCTGTTTCATTTTGTTCTTTTTCGTATAAATTTGTTCAGCTTTTCTATAGAGTATTTTTTTTTTCTCTTGTTGGGTTGAATTCCACAGGTATTGCATTCCATTTTGCACCTTGCTCTTAGAATTCTCCAATGCCAATTGCAATTTGAAGCTAGTTTCAATAATTTTATTTTGGTCTTCTTTTATTGACTGCCATGACTCTGTTTTTGTTGGGTAATGTTGAGTAAAGACATATGCTTGTTGTCTGTAAAATCACTAAAATGCAAATGTTCATTTGCTTGATGCTTCCTTGTAGTGATTACATTGTCAGATTTCAGAACGATTTGCATGGTGATTTTTCTTAGAGTTTATAGCTGAGAATAATTGTTATTGGTTCTTCTAGAACAGATTACTTATTATTGGTGGAACAAAGGTCTGCTTGGTTTTTTTTTTTTTTTTTCCTCTTTTAGGATAAAAGATTAAAAGCTGTGGGCTATGGGGTTTTCAAGTTCCTTCTCTTGTGTTTGCTCTACATGCTGCATCTGCGTATGAAAATTATAATAATCAGTGAATTTGCGTTATGCGGTATGTGTTTGTATTGCTACTTGTCCCATCTACAATAAAGGCAAGGCCTTGTTTTGGGGGGCAATTTTCTTTGCTACTTGAAAAGTCACCTTGGAAATTAAGAGGTTCAAAACATGGTGAATAAGAATATCTAGCCTGGAGTGGGAGAATGATATACAAGAGTAATGTTAGTATTTAAATGATAAAAGTGCTTTTCATAGGGGAATAAGCATTAAGGAAGTGTGGCTTGTGTACAAGGCTGGTATAAATATTGTCTCACATATTGATCAGTAGCTTTATTTCATCGTATTTTCATGTTCTTTGCTGATTCTTTTTATAACTCATATTTAACTGGTAGGGAGGCCAAAGACCTCTGTTGATGTGAAATGGAATGAAGGTAAATCTTGATTATCAAGGTAATATGACGTATTAGATTGCTTTACTTGTCACCTCCTTTTAATTATTACTTTTTTTTTTTTTTGCATTGCTTTTGTTGCTGGGGTTGACATTAAAACATAAACATGTGACTTGAGTTCAAACTGTAAAGTAGAATTTTTGTACATTGTTAAGTTTTCATGTCAACATATAATGATCCTAACGTGCGATAGGCATATATTGGTATGTTGTATCAACTAGTTCCATTCTTCTTTGCCTCAGGCTATGTGAATACGATTGTTTGTACTCACATCGACCAGGGTGCAAAGAATGTTGTCTGCATGAGTGGCGGTATTGAAATGCAGATGGGCAGTAAGATCTGTAGTGTAGTGTCTCGAGGAGCATCCAGTTCATGTTGTTACCGACTGCAGCCGGGGAAATCGGGAAATAAATTTGGTGGCTTATCCCTCACCAAGAGTCGTCCATCTGAAATTGGCCAAACACCCCATGGAAGCTGTTTCAGGTCTTGCTTCTCCACGGATATGGGCAACTCACGGTCATTAACAGTTAATGCTAGAAAACCTCAGAAACGATGTCTAGAAATTTCATTGGCATGTCAGGGTATGAAAACGAGATTTTTGGTCCCAAGACAAGGAATGCTTCCCAAAATCAAGTGTAATGTGGGCCCAGTGTCGAGGCCACAAGGATGTGCGTCTGCTGGTTTGATTTTTGGGTTGCTGATTTGTAATTCTTCTGAGCCAACACACGCTGAAGCAGCTTGTAAGACTGATGATAAGGAATATGACGTTGATTTGTCATATTCACATGGAAAAAAAGTTTATACTGATTATTCCATTATTGGTGAGCAGCATATCCTTCCATAATTGGATAATAACTTCTTCTTCTTCTTTTTTTTTTTTTTTTTTTTTGCGATTTGTAGCTGGTATTTTAGTATCTATGTATTTGAAACTACTAATTGACTTGGTGTATAGCTGACTTCTCCATTCTGCACAGGAATACCTGGAGATGGAAGGTGCATGTTCCGCTCTGTTGCTCATGGCGCTTGTTTACGAGCTGGAAAATCAGCTCCTAGTCCAAGCCTTCAGAGAGAATTAGCAGATGACTTGAGAGCTAGAGTATGTTTCTATTTTCAGTCATTATTACACTAATGAGTTAGCAGATGACTTGAGAGGGAGTGTATTTTCCTTCATTAAGACAATAAATAGTTCAAACATCCTTTCCATGTTTAAAAGAGAAAAAAGCTTAATTGCAGTATCTTCTTAAAACTCAACCATTTGGTTAAATTCGCTTTAATTTCTATATCCTTAATTTGAACACCTTGCTTGAATTGGTGATATTTGAACTTTTTACCTTTGTGTATGCACCTCGATAGCTAAGGCATAGGGGCCTATAAGATAAAATGAAATTTTTATGATAAATTATTTTCGTAGAGCATTTACCCACGAGATTAGCATGGTCGATGAGGATATTTAATGTCATTCATTATTTTTGCTATAGTTTGGATTAATTGATCACTTGTATGTTGTTCTGTCAAATTTCTAGGTTGCAGATGAGTTTATCAAAAGGAGAGAAGAGACAGAATGGTAAGTTTACTGATTGTGAGTGTCAAAAACATTATGACAGCCTTTTATGCTTAGTTACATTTCCATTTTGGATGGCAATGTCTTTCAGTTATTATATCATAAGAATATATGTCCCAATTTCAAATAAGAATATAGACAGGAAAATATGTGTGATGGGCAAAAGCTTAGTCTTAGGACTTTGATCGAGGAAATTGATGTGATCAGGGATTTTGTTTTTAATTGAGCTTGGATTCACTAAAAACTGGCCGAGATGAAACTTCTTTGGATGATGAAATAGGAATTCCTTGGTTCCCCTCTTGTTTTTCTTCCTTTCCCTTGCTTTCTAATCTTGGCATTGGCATCTGAGGTGAATCATGAAAGCACGATTCAAACAAATGATTAGACTTATGCAGTGGAGACCCAAAGATAATGACATGTTGACCTGGGGTTATTCAAAGTCTTAATTCACAGAAACAGCCATGTTAGTTCTGCCTTTGTACGGGTGGTTGATTTAGTAATTGTAGATCTGATAGCTGGTATCACCAACATTTGACAATCAGTCGAAGCCATGTGGGGACCTAACTTTTCATTTTACGGATAAACATGTATTACAGTTACAACATAAGATATAGATGTATATCTGTCAACTGATGTACGTTTATCTCATTGATTTCCAAGATAGGTTTGTTGAAGGTGATTTTGACACATATGTCTCCCAAATAAGAAAGCCACATGTATGGGGAGGCGAGCCTGAATTGTTAATGGCTTCACATGTTCTTGAGTAAGTCCTCACCTATTCTGTGCTTTCTAATATAATGTTGCTCCATTAAGCTTTCTTATTTTGACGGATTTATATCGTTGAAGTATGAATTCCATGATGACTGCAGAATGCCGATCACAGTATACATGTATGATGAAAAGGCTGGCGGCTTGATAACCATTGCTGAGTATGGGCAAGAATATGGGAAGGAAAATCCAATCAGAGTTCTCTATCATGGTTTTGGCCATTATGATGCATTGCATATTCCGGGAAAGAGTGGTGGTAAATCTAGGCTTTAACATATGTATTTAACAAAGTTGGAAGAATACCCCATTAATAATATCCAACAACCAACATAGTTGCCTTGCAAGCTTGTGTACTCTTTTTTGGCCAGATATGTCCATTATGTTGTAACTGTACATGTTTTCTTTGTTTGCGGAGAGTTTGTAAGGGAAGTGATCTCTAGTCGTCGTGTACGCATGGCCTTCCATCTTTTTCAATCTTCTCATCTTTTCAGACAGTTGCATCATTTGCTAAAGACTTCAAAGTGTTGCTGTGAACCAGGGGGCAATTGAAGAAGAAAATTGTGGTCACTCTGCCATAGATTACTAGCGGATTCTGCATGTATTTTCTATATTTCTATCTCTATCGTGTTTTCCTATGTTTTTTTTTCCCGTTCCTCTCGTCCCTCATCCCCTACTCTTCTGATCCATTACCATCTATAAGTCTATAACTGCCCCATTCCAAGCAATTAACCATGCTAAGAGTTCAGCTTTCCCTAATTGAATTGAATTTGTAATGTTCATACCAAAATTGGTTCCAAAGAACTACGGATAAATATTCTTCTTGAATTTTTACTTCGTCCATGCTTGCATCTAGTTATGCCCTTTTTAGGTTTACTTTTTTCTTTGTTGCATTGTTCTCGTTATTTTTCAGTTGATGTAAATTTTACATCTTTTAGTTGTACTATATATTCATATTAATATAAATTGCCCTTTCTAAAAAAAAATCTTTGAACTTTGAAGTCTAGTATGTCAAGGACTTCAGTGTGGGCAAAGTATTGTTTCTATCACATTCATGTTTTTTTATTTTTTGGATAAATGTCGTGTCTGTCCATTCGCTTAATCGCCGCCTAATATCATGTTCAATTTTTCTCAAAATTTTTGATTAATTTATATGGCTAGCGCCTGTCCAGGCTGAATTTTAGAACACTGGAAACTTAATAAAAAAAAGTCATTATTTAAGCTAAAAAACAATGAGTTGAAATTGTGCTGGGTGGTATCGAAAATTTGGTTCAACTAAATATGTCGGCACAACCTATTGAAATTTGGTTGTCCAATTGAAATTTGAGCCAACCGATTGGTCTAGTTTGAAAACGATTTGAGCTTAAAACTGACGCGTACAAACTTGCGCTCAATCCTACTATCACATGCTCTTACAATTCACACTGCCAATAACAATTCACCTCAATGTTCTTGTGGATTTGGGCCTACTACTTTGGGGCTTTCTAACGGATGAAGACTTTCCGTTCAAGGCCCTGATGTTCGGTTCAATCTCTCAACACCAAAATTTTCCGTGAGTTCGTGCGGACCAAAGGTATTTGATTCCATAACTCTTGCAAATAGTTTGTTGCATTTGGCCTTGGTCCTGGGGATATGAGATCTTCTAACTCATCTTGTGTGATTAACTGAAGCAAAGGAAGGGCTCTAAGCTATGAATTCGTTTTGTTAATTTTGTATACAGGGCTTGTATTGTGCTGCAATATATAGAGAATTGAGTGAAGTTACTGGTCATGTTTTTTTTTTTTTTTGAACGCGTGGGGAGTCAGTCCATTAATAGTAAAGTAGGAAACATTACAAATGACTCACCCGGACTCCGGGCAACGACAGAAGAGAGCCATGAATGAATAACCTAAAGCAAGCCCTAGACTACTCAAAACATAATGTAACCATAGGAATAAGCTCCAATGATTCAAGTAACCTTGACACTACTAGGGAGGATCCGAACGCAGCCAAGACCCTTCCCCAATATTATTCTTAAAGTAGAGGCTCAAAGAAAAAAGAAAAAATGCTAGCTTCAATCTAAAAAAACTAGATTAAAAACCCTAAAGAAAACAAAGCCCAACAAAGCAGACCCTGCCCTAGCCCAGCAACAGAGACCCAAGATGAGGCCCAACACATCAGCCGCAAACCATGAACCCGGCCAAACCCGCCTGGATGCTCGCCGGAGTACTCGCCGTCGACCACCAACGCCACCTGCATCCACCACGTCGATCCAGTCCAGAAAAGAAGGAAGAAGCCATCGTCCTTCAAGTTCCAGCCAAATCAGAAGGAGTAGCGACCACACGACCAGGAGAAGACCACTGCGAAACCAGACGAGTCCGACATCCACCTTCTCCACCGCTCGAACCCAGCGTGCAAGACCTCACCCATCGTCTCACAAGCCGCTAGATGCTCCAGAGCGGATCCGATCCAGGGCACTTATTTGCCCCCACTCTCACTACCCAACTTGAAGGGGAGCAGAATAGCAGAAGACCAAGGAGACCCGTCCGACGACGACATCAAGGTGACGCGCCGTCGGACGGAGAGAAGAAAAGGGAAGTGACGGCTGTTCCTCGGGAGAGACAAGAGAAACAACCTTAGGGTTTTTGTCGGGGTACAAAAATTACTGGTCATGTTTCTTTGTATTGCTTCAAAACAGAGGGACTTTTTTTTTTTTTTTTTTTAATATCTGTCAAGCGTAGTCTTTATGGATTAAATTATGAGAAATTTTATTAATACATCCCTAAATACTTGATACACATTCTAATTTTTTTACATTTAAAATCAGATTATATGGGTCAATGAAATGACTGAAAAGACAATCATATTAGAAAAGGAACTATAAATGGAATATGTTTAATAGCTTTTAATATTATTGTTATAAATTCAAGTTGAAATCTTTGTCATGAGTTCATGACAAGCTTGATTATTAACTATTATGCATTACAAAATTCTTATGATCGTTCATATTGTTTCTTGGTAATTAATAGAAAGAAAATAAAACCTAGTATGATATATATATATATAAACCCTAATTGGAATCTTCTTCTACAAGCTTGACTACTAGCAATTTTGCATTACAAAATCCTTATGATTGTATATGTTGTTTCATGATAACTAATGGACAGAAAATAATAACAATGCAGTTATAATCCTAGTTGGGATCCTCTTCATGTGTTCTTGATAATTTTTCAACAATTTTGACTACCAGCAATTTTGAATAATAAAATTGTTAAGATTGTACAGGATCTCATCATAATAATTGAAAGAAAATTAAAATTATTATGATGATTCTGATAATTAAATGCATTAAATTCATTATGATATATATAGAATGTTGTGATTATGATAAAGTTTAGCATGATGATTTTAATATTGATTTATATATAGTGATTTTATATAGAATTTTGAGATTTGAGGATAATTTAGGTAGTTTGAGTGGTGTATTTAATAAAATAATAGAATAAGAAATCAAATGAGTGGTGTATTAAGTAAGAGGTGTGTATTAAGTAATTAGGGATGTGCGAATAAAATTTCTCAAATTTGCATCCTCTGCTCTACTTTTGTTGGTCATCTTTTGCTGCTCTCTCAATCTGTTATTTGCTGTTTTGTTGAGTGCAGATGCTGTTTTCATGGTGATCACGGTACTAAAGTGCTTTTATGCTGCTGTTAATCTCATATGGTCTTACTGGATCTACTGTTTCTACAATTGGTCTGTTCCTCATGGCTTTTGCAGTGTGTGGGTTTAGTGCGAAAAAGCTGTTTCGAAACTGCCAATTGTAGTTGTAATTGCTGATTCTGATGAGTCATCTACCAGCTTTAGTTCAGAAACAAAACCAACTTATGAGTATGAGTGGAAATAGTGGATTTGAGATTAGGCGACCGACAAGTGAATGGGATCCTATCAGTGTGAATTACACCTCTGGCACAACATCAAGGCCGAAGGGGGTTGTCTATAGTCATCGCGGTGCTTATCTAAATTCACTGGCCACAGTTTTGCTTTGCGGAATAGGCTCAGTGCCTGTTTATCTATGGACTGTGCCTATGTTTCATTGCAATGGATGGTGCCTCATTGGGGTTTGGCAGCGCAGGGTGGTACTAACATTTGCCTCAGGAAAGTCACTCCAAAAGGCATATTCGACAATATTGCTCTACATAATGTGACACACATGGGAGGGGCACCAACTGTGCTGAACATGATTGTTAATTCACCGGTGAATGACCAAATGCCACTTCCTCACAAGGTGGAAGTAATGACAGGTGGCTCCCCACCACCGCCACAGATCCTGTTCAATATGGAAGAGATGGGTTTTGGGGTGATTCACTTGTATGGTCTCACAGAGACTTATGGTCCAGGTACCTATTGCTCATGGAAACCTGAGTGGGAC
>NW_026908939.1:0-19343 GCF_958449725.1 Rosa rugosa | reverse complement strand
GGTCACTGGATATCCACAAAGCCTGCGCTATTTTATTTCCTTGTAGGTAGTGTTGGGTAGTTTCTGGATATGATTTATTGTTGGATTAAAAAGGTTGAAGTGCTTAGGGAGCGATTCTATATGACAGCCATTTATGCGGATCGTCATGTATAATTTCGCTAAAATACAATCGAGTTCACAATTTCTCTATAAAAAAAAATAATAATAAAAAGTTCCTCAAACTACCCTGTCAATTTCCCATATTATCTTATAAAAGTGCAAGGCCACTATCTAATAAATTTTGTTTTTTGTTGTAGAGAAACTGAAATTGAGAGGAATTTGCTGTGTATTCTAATTGATAATAGGGGCCTCTTTATATAGAGGATTACAATGCATGAAGTCTGAATCATACAAGGAAAGATAATCTCTAGATTCATCTAATTAAACCCTATTACCACTAGGTCAAGTAACCTAGAGTTTGGGCCAAACACAAATCAGGGTTTTACTTGAACACTCCCCCTTGTGTTGCCCAAACGTGGTGCTTCTCTCGTTGCCTCATTAAAAACCTTGCCGAGTAACAAAAACCCAGTGGGAAAAAAATAACCTCGGTAGAAGGGGAAAAAGAGCACAACACACCCTTCACGTTTCGAGACCATACATGTCTGCATCCCCCCCTGATGACAATGGTCATGGGAGTTCGGATAACTTCCGAAAAACGATGCTACCAACATGTTCCTCGAAAGTGGAATTTAGGCAATGACTTAGTGAGCAAGACTGCCACACTGTCATCAGATTGAACCTAGTTCACTTTGATCTTGAGGAGAGTCTGTTGTTGCTGATTATCCTTGGTGTTGTCGCTTTTGATGTATCCTTACTTCATTTTTTCAAAACAAGCAGCATTATCCTAAATGCTCGTAGGCTTATCTGTGGTAGACTTCAAACCACAATTGTTCGAACATGCGTAATTATGGATCCAATCCATATACATTCACGAACCTCTCCGTGAAGAGCAATGATCTCTGCATTGTTCGAAGATATAGCGACTAGGGTCTGTTCTGTAGACCTCCAAGATATCATGGTCTTTACCCATGGTGAACACTTAACCATTTTGGGAATGACCTTTGTGTGGGTCAGAGAGATACCCAACATCAGCAAAACCTTCCAAAACACTTATGTCATTTTGGGGTGGGGATAAAGGATGCAGGCCAGCGTTGGCGGCGTTCCTAATGTGTGATGGATCCAAATCCATCATCTCTCTATAGGGATAGAACAAGCCCATATCAATCGTACATCTCAAGTACCGAAAAATATCTTTTACACCAATCCAATGGCGTCGCGTTGGCGCAGAGCTATACTTTAGCTAACAAGTTCATGACAAATGAGATGTCCGGTCTTGTGCATTGAGCTAAGTACAATAATGTGCCTATTGTACTTATGTAGGGCACTTCCGCCTCTAGCACATCTTCGCCATCATCCTTCGGACGAAGAGGATCCTTTTCAGGATCAAGACTATGGACGATCATGGGGGTGCTTGAAGGTTTGACCTTGTCAAAATGCCTAAGCATCTATCAACACGATGCTCAAGTTCCAAACCGAGACATAATCGTGTTCTCCCAAAATCCTTCATCTCAAACTCAGATTTCTAGTGTTCAGCGGTTTCCCTTAACTCTTTAAGGGCTTCTAATGAAGATCATGTCCAACATGAACCGCGATAGAATCCGAAACTTGTTATGGAAACGCGTGGGCATATCCCTTCCTAATCAAGTAGTCACTTTAGTGAACGTTTCAACCTCTTTGTAAAGGCGCTCCGTGGTCTAGAGCTACTTGACTTGGGTAAATGAAGTTCACCATGAACCTTTATGTATATTCCGTATCTAGATCCCTATAGAGATACGTAGTGACCACATTTGTAAGCTGCATGTTCAGTTATTCGGAAACTACCAAACTGACAGGGTAGTGGAGTGCAATGACATCCATTACGAGAGAATATGTCTTATCGTAGTCGATTCCAGGGCGTTTTATGAGAAGCCTTGCGCCATAAGGCGAGATTGCCATATCTT
Source organism: Rosa rugosa (assembly GCF_958449725.1). Classification (NCBI taxonomy): domain Eukaryota; kingdom Viridiplantae; phylum Streptophyta; class Magnoliopsida; order Rosales; family Rosaceae; genus Rosa; species Rosa rugosa. Next base: position 17,304 of record NW_026908939.1, on the reverse strand, counting down.
TTTCTCATCACGCTTTCTAACGAAGACCCATTAATCAATAGGTTTTATGTTAGGAGGTGTTGGCATCACTGGCTCAAAAAACTTCATCTTCGTTAGAGAATCCAACTTAACCTGGATCGCATCTTTCCATTTAGGCCAAATCTCTCTACGTTGGCATTCATTCATCAACGGAGCGTGGTTCGATATCATCTGATTCAACAAACTCATGCGCAACGAAATGCGCAACTACATCATCAATTATGATGGAGTTTCTATCCCATGTCTCATGTACACTAGTGTAAGTTTCATAGAGCTCTATATTCTCAGGAATAGGTTCTGACGTTAAGGCGTCCCCCAACGATAACCATAACCCGGAAGATACTCATGAGACGGATTTTGAGTGTCGATGATCAAAGGATTGCAATGTGCCAAAGTATCCTTCGAAACCCACGGGCCTCCCATGCATCCTAGCTGGGGCCATGGCCTGTAACGCCAGAGTGCCACTCTCTTTGGCGTTGGCGCCATGCCTACCTCCGTGTAGGGTGGCGCTACGTCCTCTCGTAGGGACGTCCTTCCTTGCAGGCATGTTTGCAGCATATTTGTGTGATCTCGTCACTTTAGTAGGGATCGAGATGAGACATCGTGGGGACAGACCACGACAATTCCTGTCGTTCCTGCTGAACATCTGTGTTCTTATCTCCCCCTAACGATAGGAAGACTGTCTCATCAAAGTGACATCAGCAAATCTAGCGGTAAGGAGATCGCCTAGCAAGGGCATGAAGTGGCGGACGATTGTTGGAGTCTCAAATCCAACGTAGTTGCCTATTCGTCTGTGAGGACCCATCATAGAGCGCTGTGGTGGCGCAATTGGCACATAAATGGCACACTCAAAGATGCGTAAGTACGATACTTGTACCCAGTCACTAGCTGTAACGCAAAGGTAGATTGAGTGGCGGTGGGTCGTAGACGAATTAGCATAGCTGCATGCGATATTGCATCACCCCAAGCGGATATAAGGAGATTGGTGCGCATTACCAATGTCCTGACTACCATCGTAGTCGTTTCCGTGAGACCATTTTAGGGTGTACATGGAAATATGATGTCCAACATCAGTCCCATTGCAATAACCATCGAAAGTCTTCGATGTAAACTCTCTAGCATCGTCAAGTCCAATTGACAAAATAGGATGATCCGGGGAGTGAGCCCGTTGTCATATGATATTTGCTAGGAGTGTAGCATAAGCCGCATTACAAGTGGACAATGGCACAACACGTGACCAACGTGTTTACGTGTCAACCAATCATCATGAGATATTTAAACGTCCGCAAGTTGGTTGAATCAGTCCACAGAATCCCTATGGATTCTATGTAAGAACATAATGAGTATTTTCATATTCTTTGCATAGGACGGTCTCAGTCCTAATTTCCTTAAGGAACGGGCTTTGTAAAACGAGCGAGAGGCTTAAGAAGCAACCAATGAGAATTTTGGTTAAGCCTGAGCGTCTGAAACGCTATTCTGAAGCAAGTTGGTGATTGCAGCATCACCTGGGGCGCCATCACCATGATGGATGCCATCCATGGAGTCATGGATAGGGACTACGCCAGCCCTAGGCTGGTGGTGGACGGAGGCGGTGCCCTAGGCAACAGCGTCGGTCACACTTAGTCTATGAATCAACCTTTGATTCTTGCTTCATTTCGCTCGAGAGAAAAAATGTCTATGTGAAGTCTTTCGTAGACGGATCATCATATCATGACTAGAATGACCTATCCTGTCGTGACAAAGCCAATATGTGTCTAAATCCAAGAGATCCTCTCTCATGACTTTATTGGATTAATAGCTCGAATAGTGACATAGAGTCCACTAGAGAGACACATAAACTTCTCTAAGATGCACTTTTGTTCGCAATCATTAGAGGTATTGCAAAGGAACTCACTTCCGTTCCCTACATGCGTTTTCGGATGGAATCCGTTGGCTATTCATAGGGTACGATTTGCCCTAAGAGCGTAGAGAATTTCAGTGACAGTAATCAAGGTGCCATTTGGCAAGTGGAACTTGGGCTATTCCATGTCCTTGAATTAATACCGATGGCCCATTCATCGTAGTCACAAAGTAATATGCTCAGAATGAACAGAACTCAAAATTTATTCATAAGCCAACGGAATACATCATTGTCTCTTAACCATTAGGAGAATCTAATCTAAATGCTAGCTAATGCAAAACAAAGGTAGTCGTTTGACTTCTTTCGGTAACTCCAAAATAAATATGACTAGGTGAGTAGAGAGATGTCGGTGGAGCAAAGCTCGCTTAAGTACCACTTATCTCAAAACCTTCCTAGACATCACACTCATTTTGGATGAGCCTATGTGAAGAAAAACTAAACCAATGGCATTTACTACAAAGTATATGGCAATTGCCTATTACATCTCTTGGAAAAATAAAGACTTAAACAGAATTGGCGATCTATTGATCCCAGCCAGATTTGTAGTCTTCAACCCTTCACTCTAGATCATCTTCTTGATCTTCTTTTTCCACATAGTGAGCTTCTCTTGCTTCACAGTATGCTTTGTAGGCGGTGACAATTTCTTCACGAGCTATACAAATGTGTGCCCAATGATCAGACACTCCACATCGAGAACATACATCTCTTTGCTCAAACTCCATTGATTGAGGCGCTTTGAAAGCGTCATTTAGATGGCTCTTAGTGTTGGTGGCTCCACCAACATGGCCAGAGGCGTTGCCTCCCTCTCTCTTTCCACGTTGACCTCTTCGGTTCCGTGTTCGCCTATATTGGCGGTTACATTCCCAAGTAGAGCGATTATATGGACCAGAACGTCCAGAAGTATCCCTAAGGTTAGGGTTTCGCTCTTGGCGCCTTTTCTTAGGGGCGCGACTATAATTGGATTCCGGAATATGCTCTATTTCCACTGATCTCGAATTATAGTTATTCACAAGGATGTTGTCATGCTTTTCAGCGACATTCATAGCTCCAATGAGCTCATGAAACCCTTGTGATCCGCCTTGCATTAACATCGATTCGATAGTTCTTAGCAACCATCAATGCAGAGACGGGGAAGGTAGAGAGAGTCTTCTCAATCAACATCGCATCTGTGATCTCTTTACCACAGAATTCCATTAAGGATTTAATGCGAAGTGCTTCCGAGTTGTAGTCAAGAACTGACTTGAAATCACAGAAGCGGAGGCTATGCCATCTCACTTCTAGGTCAGGAAGCAGGGAGTCACGGACGTTGCCAAATCTTTCTTCGAGTGAGACCCACAGTTTTCTAGGGTCTTCTTCATTCATACACTCGTACTAGAGCGAATCATCTATATGACGAGTCATTAGGATGATGGCTTTCGCCTTATTTGCCTCTAAGGCTGCTATATTTGCTTCCAAAGCTTGAGCTTGCTCAACAGTTAGCACGTCCTGGCTAGGCTCGAGAATCATATCCAGGATTCCATCAGCTTTGAGATACTGGCGGACATCACGAACCCACCTGTGATATCCAGAGCCAGTTGTTCCCAATGGAGCAAAGTCCAATTTGTTCAGGTTACTCATCCTGAAAGAGAACAAGAAATTAGGGTTAGTTTCGGAGCAAAATAGGCTACCACGAAAACATATAAAATTTCTGAGCGTAATCGCTTCCAAGAAATTAGGAATTTCCGAGCGTAGTCGCTTCCAAGAAATTCGATTCCAAGAGGGGTTGGATTAGATCGAAACAATGATGTTTGCGGTCGATCGTTTTATCTCAACAAACTCTAAGTTTGGAGGACTCTACAAGCTCCAAGCTTGGAGTGAGCACGAACCCCCACAGTTCGGCTTAATTTGGTCTCCCCTATGATAAAGAAAGGGGGGTAGAAGAAGGGATGTTGGAAGTCCCCGAGAAAAAGAAGAAGAAATTGAAAAACTTCAAAAACGGGAACTTTTAGAAAAGATTTACCTTGAAAAGCGGTTGAAATTTCTTGACCGGGAAAGTTACTGTAGATGGCCGGAAAAAGGTTGACCGGCATTGACATGAGGGTTGACCGGCGTTGACTGATGTTGACCGGAGGTGCTGACGTGGCGGCCGGTTGCTGACGTGGCAGGCAGAGGGACGCTGACTGTGTGCCTGCGTGGATGATGATGTGGCTCGGGCTGGACCTCTTCTGCTTCTGGGCTTCTTCCTGCTACTGGGCCTAGGCTGCACAGCTGCTTATGGGCTGGGCTTCTGGGTCATCTGTATTGGGTTTCTGGAGGGAGACAGATGCAGACCGGAATGAGAACGTCAGGACTTCTACTGGTCTGTCAGGGGTCTTTACGGCCGGTTCCCGGATCCTGGGGTGGCGCTGCCGCTTCTGACAAAAGTTGGCGGTGATCGGTGGATGGGAAGGATGCGAAATCAGGCAGAAGATCGACGGATTCTTCTTGGAGGCCGGTTCAGTCACTTCCGGTGGCCGGTTTAGGTCGATTCCGGCCGGTTCTGGGTGTGGCGCCGCAGGTTCTGGGTTCCTGGGATTGAGAGCTTCAAGGTGGGCGGCGGTGGTTTCTGAGATTTGAAGGTTACGAATTTAGGGTTTCAGGGTTAGGGCTTCGTGCTGATAACGTGTTGTAGAGAAACTGAAATTGAGAGGAATTTGCTGTGTATTCTCATTGATAATAGAGGCCTCTTTATATAGATGATTACAATGCATGGAGTCTGAATCATACAATGAAATATAATCTCTAGATTTATCTAATTAAACCCTATTACCACTAGGTCAAGTAACCTAGAGTTTGGGCCAAACACAAATCAGGGTTTTACTTGAACATTTTTGTTTTTGTTTTGTTTTTGTTTTTGTTTTTTCAAAAGAAATAACTTACTCAAAACTAACAAATAATCCCGAGCATTTTCCTATTTTGAAATATAGACCGAAGCGATAGGGATTTCTTTTTCCAAATTGATTAAGGATTAATGCTCTATAAAAGGTAGCACTAGCCTTTCATTTTATGCAATTAACCCTAATCACCTCCCCATCAACTTTTCACTGTCGAAAATCTGTCAGAAGCTCTCAAACAGTCGTCAATGGAGTACCTCCCGCAGGACCTAATAGATGAAATTGTTTTAAGACTCCCTGTGAAGTGTCTAATCCGATTTTCTTTCGTTTCAAAGCTATGGAAGGCTGTCATCCACAGCAAAGACTTCATTCGAAAGCATCGTCAACGCTTTAATCTCAACCACTTAAATGATTTTGCCCTCATTCGCCATCATGTTGAATCTGATCCTCATGATCACTTCTATTCTGTAACCTTTTCTGGTGATGATACCACGTTAGAAGAAGAACGATTGAAGCATCCATTATATTCCCTCGAAGAAAGTGATAGACTTGGGCTTCAATCTGGCATCGTTGCTCTTTGCAATGGATTGATTTTACTTCATGTTAGAAGTAAGAAATATGATCTTGGTCTCTTTTTATGGAACCCCATGATTTCAAAGCATAAAATTATACCCACCCCCTTCAAATGGGCACGAGGACAATTCTCGAATCGGATGTACGGATTGGGCTATCATTCTGCTGAAGATGACTTGAAGGTGTTGGTTCTTACCGAAGATTATGATAATAGGTCGAATTCTCTTTTTGGACAAAGAAATTTGACGATGGATTTAAAAGTCTACAGCGTAGCATTAAACAGATGGAAAAGGATAGAAAAGCTTCCACCCAGTAATCTTCGAATTTATGTAAATCATCAATCGAATATGGTGTCAATGAACGATTCTCGTGTAGCTTGGCTGATGAGAGACAATGATCAATTAGATCTGTACATGGTTGTGACTTTTGATCTTGTGAAGGAGGAGTATCAGTTTTTTCGTGTTCCGATTCTTATTCGGGGTCCGGGAGTAGTAAAACTGATGGCATTCGGAGGCTTCTTATGCTTTTTGCGCTGTTATACAGGTGTCTGTATAAATGTTTGGTTTACAAAAGATTGCGATTCTTGCTGGTCGTTGGAGCCTGTTGTGTTGAATTGCAAGCCTTTATTCTTTGATGGTGAGAGGTTTCTCTTGAACCAGTTGAACCATGATGGCAATGATAAACTGACTTGGTACAATATAAAGACACAAAAACATGATTATGGGACAGAAATTCGTCGGCATACTCGCAGCAATCGGTGTACAGAAACAACTCTATGTGTGGGAGACCTCAGTCTTCTACTTGATGCTGATCCTGATGGTCGTCGTAGCTACTTTGGCCATGTATTTTAGTTTTAATTCACTGTAACTAGGCTATATATATAAAAGTTGTCCGATGCAGAATTAACATTTGCTAGCTTATGTAATCGCAACGTACTCATAAGTGATTAAAGTCCCCATTTGTACTTAGATCCTTCAATGTTTAACAATTTCTACTGTCCGGCATGGATTTGTTTTACCAGGTGTTCTGAATAGAGCTATAATAATAATATGTACCTCTTTTTTTATAGAATCTGGCGATTGCAAAGCACAGATTACGTACAATACCCCGCATTTTCTATTCAAACATCTCAACAATACCCCACATTTGAATAGAAAATAAGAGTTTCCACTTATGAGAGAAAGAAGAAACGATACGCATCCGGAGATGTGTCTTTTGAACTTGAACCTTCCTTAGTGAACACTCATCGGATTTACCTTGCGATGTAGTGAATATAAATCTTGAACTATTCACTTTTATAGTAAGCCAAGACAATAAGTGTCACACATATCGAATCTAACACATTTCGGTTCATACGGTTGTGTTCATTTTGGTCATGAACATATCCCGATTTCATGAGAGCTCTAGAGAATGTAGCCATGTAGTTCTCATAGATGCGACCCACATCACTCTCATATTGGTGACACTAATTAAGAATATCCTGCCATATTCCTCCTAATTGAAGGATATTAGTATCATTAAGAATATTAAATATTCACCGTACACTTCTGCAGGTAACACACTTGCACACCATAGGAATGAGTAATAATGTGTTCTACATTTTGAATCTCCCTAACCAGTTTGCCTATTGAACTTAGACCATGGGATTTTCAATCAACTAGGTTAGGTTTCCGCCAGGTTGATTCATTGAATTGGTATCAAACCCATTCCCCTCAATGTAAACACAACTTGCTTTTTTGGTAGGCCTTTTGTCAAAGGGTCTGCAATATTTTCCTTTGACTTCACATAATCAATGGAAATAATTCCATTATTGAGCAATTGTTTTATTGTGTTATGTCTTCGCCTTGTATGCCTTGACTTTCCATTATATATGCTATTTTTGGCTCTAGCTTGAGTTGCCATGTTATCACAATAAACACAAATAGTAGTCAAAGGCTTAGGCCACAATGGAATATCTTCTAAGAAATTTCGAAGCCATTCCGCTTCTTCGGCTGCCTTATCTAAAGCTATGAATTCCGATTCCATTGTTGAACGTGCAATGCACGTTTGTTTGAACGATTTCCAAGAGACTGCTGCTCCCCCAAGTGTAAATACATATCCACTTGTTGATTTGGATTTGGTGCTATCCGAAATCCAGTTTGCATCGCTATATCCTTCCAACACTGCAGGATATTTCTTATAATGTAGTCCATAGTTAATGGTATGTTTTAAATACCTTAACACTCTTACAAGAGCATTCCAATGATCCTTTCCTGGATTGCTTGTATATCGACTAAGTCTACTCACCAAATAAGTTATATCCGGTCTAGTACTATTCATGATATACATTAAGCTTCCAATCACTTGGGAATACATTAATTGGGCTACACCTTCACTAATATATTTTTCAAGTTTAGTGTGGGGATCAAAAAGAGTAGTAACAGGTCTATCATCATAATGCCCAAACTTCTTTAATACGTTTTCCACATAGTGAGATTGAGTAAGTAAATACCCATCATCATCTCTTATAATTTTGATTCCGAGTATTACATCCGCTTTGCCCATATCTTTCATGTCAAAGCAAGAACTCAAGAATTTCTTTGTGGAATTAATTACATCTTTATTTGTTCCCATGATGAGCATGTCATCAACGTAGAGGCATACAATGACACATGAATTATTTTGAAACTTCTTAATGCATGTATACACACTTATCACATTCATTAATTTTGAATCCATACACTACACCATAAATTTTCATTCATAGCGCTCAAAAAACGCTATCGTAGGATACCATAGCGTTTTAGTAAACGCTATGTCTGCCGGAGCTATAATAGATCTAAGGTCTATCATAGCGTTTCCACAAACGCTATGGAAAGTTTGACATTTATAGCGTTTTAGAAGTGCTATTGCATAGGCTTTTGATAGCATTTCATAAACGCTATATATATTACCCATTCCATAGCATTTAGTGAATCGCTATAGTTAAACTATCCATAGCATTTAGTAAATGCTATTACTACATATGCTATAACATATCAAAAACGCTACTATTCATCATTTAGTAGCATTTCTATGGTGCTACTATCCTATATTTGTTGCAATAATATGTACAATACATTGTCACAGCACCTTGGAAATACAATATATAACAAGTCTTCACATCAAAAATACATCATTTTCATTAATGATCTCAAAAGTAACCAAAATACAATGTGACATTACTAAAATTACAAGAGCACTTCATATCTCAGCCAACAATGTTTTTTCCCTTTATAATAATGATACAAATTCTGCTAGAATTAACCCACAAACAATGATTTTTGGCTTTCTTTTGATGTCGACATGAAACTCAGCTCACTGGTTGATAACATGCTAATTTCTTGAACACTGTACAAACCAGTACCATTGGTTAACTACTAAAGAGAAATCAAATGAGGAACAATAACTTTAATTAAGAAGCTATAATGACAATGTGACTTACCACATAATGCCTATTCTAATGCAATGATTGTCCACAATGGTCTATTATACTTCTCACAGCCATTGAAACTGCTAACTGGGTTCTGCAGGCAATTGCAACTAATAAGAAAACTTTGAAAGAATAATTTCTGGATAATAGATACTTGAACAGGTTGTATATAATGCATAATTAAACAATACTCAAGTTATTGTCCACTATATTGCGGAATGAAAACACAACCCATAATTATGTATGCAAAACCTAACTATAATTGAATTGACAAGCCAAAATTAAACATGCTTCGTTAAAGCTTCAGAGTATCTATGTCAAATAGGGAAAGTGGCATCTAAACAAGGAGAAAATATATGTGAACAACAAATTTGATTACCTTGAAAGAACCATTCACTTTTCAACTCCTCGACCATTCCAACTCTTGAGCTTGGCCTTTAGTTTCAACCATACATCCCATAAATAACCCCTTCTCTCTAACTTTGAAGTAATTCTGGTTCAGTAAATAGACCGATAACAAGCTAAAGTCTAAAATACACAATAGGCACCCTTAGTCAGAACTCACAACATTCAATAAACATGAGCTATTAAGAAATAGGAACTGAAAGCAACCTTTGAAATTTCAGTATTGATTCTCAGTTCACTGTCTCTATGCATTCAGCCTATGTGTCTGTGTGTGTGTGTGTGTGTGACAATAATGTAACTAATAGCCAAAGTCTCATCTCTCACTATCCCGTCATTTTTTGCATTTTCCATTTTTTAATTACAACAAAGAAAACGGAACCAAAATCAAAGATGTTATTAGTAGTAGACCATAACAACTTACATTCCAACTTACAGTGTCAATTGTGCTGGTAGTCCAGTACTCATTCTAGAATTCCCTCGGGTGCTTAGAGTCATTCAACGAAGGGCCAGGACTTTAAATCAGTTAGTTAGATCAGTCCTCTCTTAATTACAAGCTTCACACGTATGCACATGCTCATCATCTCCAGTAACTTTTTCTCTCAAGGTTCTTTATACGTGCGCAGGGCGATGATTCTCTTGCATGTGAATGAAATCTTTTCAGCAGATTGATATATCATACTTTACATATGTGCTGCAAGAAAACTGCATGTAATGAGTATATATACACCATACCTAGCTAGCAATGAAAAAAGAAAACATTACTATAAAATGTACCTAGCTGAGGGAGGGTTGAGAGAAAACTTTGCAGTAGATCATGGCCTCCTTGGTCAATCATATTAATTCAAAACTTTAAAACAGAAATATGAATTCTTTCATGGCACATGGAATAAAAGAACTAATTTAATACCTTGATCTAGTTACATGACAACTTAAGCAATACCAGGGTCTTGAAATATTTTGAGATCATCATAGTTTGCCAAAAGGGTACCAATACCTGCATTGTAATACATATTGTTCAAGATAAATACAATAGAACCAATCAAAGAAGTTAACTTGGGGTTTACCGATAACAGCTAGAGGCACAAAGGGTGAATTCTTATATCAGCATTGTGTACATTACACAAATAAAAGAACAATAACATGGAATGAACTTCAATTACAAGAAGCCAATATGAAAAACTCAGAGAAACAATATAGGGATAGGCAAATACAGAAATCAGCACTACAATCCAAAATACAACCAAACAAAATCAAGATTAGTACATTACCATTTCCCATCCAAGTCTTACGAATTGCATCTCTATTGTTCTTACAACCAAATTTTGTAAAAATTCCAGTCACCACCAGTGGCCTGGTTCCATTTTTCAGCGTTGAACACTCTAACCCTCTTGATTGGCTGCAACGAACTCCATCTTAACTACTGATAACTTCTTATGTTGTTCCCTAACAAAGATACTTTCCTGGTAAGAACCATAGATTTATACCTAAACTATGGAATCACACAACTCAAATAACGAATCTTGAATTACACTGGAGAACAAATGACTACCATCTTACCTACAAGCTATGATTTAAATGTATCATCCATTGATATATATATGACAGACCCCCTGTAAAACAACAAATTATAAAAATCACTTCTCATTGCACAACTTAATTGGTCCTCAGTAATTCACTTATCTATGCAATTATATATTAGAGTTTAAAACATGAACAATGATCTGTATCCAAAACCCACCATCAACTTTAAACTGGGCAGCAACCCCATTCTGAACATGTACCAAAAGTTCTACTAAACTCACTACTTACATTACAGAACCAACCCAAATGTGAAAAAGGCTTTTTTTTTTTTTTTCATTACACATACAGCTTAAAATAAAAAAATTGAATCCCAAGTACAAAACCAAGAAATGCCCACCTGCCCAGTAATCCTATCAAGCTCTTTAATCAAATAAACCTTGTTCTCCGAATCCTGCTACAACCTGCATCCAACCCCAAAATTCAAAACCCAGTTTTCCAATTTGGGGGTTAATCAAAATCTGAAAATTGAGAGACTAAAAGGAACCAACCGTCTGGCGAAGTAGATTGAGGCGAAGGTGGCAAACATTGAGACCAATAGAGTCGGAATTCGGGATTGGAAAACCTTGCCGGAGACACGTACGTGGAGCCTTGCTTTGCATTCTCTTTGAACTTGAATATATCAATCTGATTCCAATTTGTGTCAGACCAAAAGATCTAGGGTTTGGATTGGATGGCGAAGAGCTTACCCATGGAAGTCACTGGAATGAAGAAAGTCTCAGGGATCTAGGGTTTTGGTTGGATGAAGAAAGTTGTTGGGATCTTTTGTCGAGAGAGAAACATAAGAGTTTTTGTTCGCGCTTTGAAATGATGGAGTATTGGGAGTTGGGTCACGCTTTGAACTCATAAATTAAATCCCCGGGCATTGTTTTTGTTTCCTGCTCGTATTTTCAGTATATGGGTTTCATTTAATAGCGTTCATTTAAGAGCGTTTACAAAATTTAAACTCTATTGAAATTTTCTGAATTCACAATTGATAGCACTTCCGAACAAAATGCTATAATGATATGCTATGAATGAAGCTTTTTCTTGTAGTGATACGATGTCATTGTGTGATCAAATTTTTCGTGCCATTGTTTAGGTGCTTGTTTTAATCCATATAAGGATTTTACAAGTCTACACACCTTTTTCTCTTGACCTTTAACCACAAAACCTTCCGGTTGTTCCATGTACACTTCTTCTTCTAATTCACCATTTAAAAATGCGGTCTTCACGTCCATTTGGTGAATGTCCATATTATAGACAGATGCAATCGCTATAAGCATCCTAATAGAAGTGATTCTAGAGACCGAAGCATAGGTGTCAAAGAAATCTTGCCCTTCTTTTTGGCGGTACCCTTTGGCTACTAGACGGGCCTTAAATTTTTCTATAGTACCATCCGGCTTTAATTTCTTCTTGAAAATCCATTTAAAACCAATTGGTTTATTACCGGGAGGTAAGTCTACCAATTGCCAAGTATTATTTTGCATAATGGATTCCATTTCACTATTAATTGCTTCCTTCCAAAGAAGAGCATCGGGGGGAGAACATTGCTTCCTTATATGTGTTTGGACCCAAAATGAGCATTTTGGCCTGACAAGGCACGTCTTGGAGAAATTGAGCCAATGTCAGTGGCTCAAGCTATATATTGTCGACAAGTTCAAAATATATATTTAGAGGCTAAATAAAGCCTACTATGGAAGCATGGAAACATGAAAAGTCAACTGTAGCACATTTTCCTACTTCGGCTAGGAGAAACCGAGCTAAACAAGGAAGGAGGGGCGTCAGACTAACCAAATGAAATCTAAATGAGCTAAAACTTTCCAGATTAATTCTAGAAAGCCCAAGGATAATTTATTATGAAGAGTGCCAGAGCTAGATTTGAGTGGAAGGCATTCAAACAATCAGTCCAATTTTCTACAGAAGCAAAACTGGAAAACTGGACCTGTAAGAGTTCCAGCAGCATTTCCAGCCCAACCGCATGGAATAAAGCTCTGAAAATTTGTCAGGATGATCTACACTCATAGTGGAACATTTTTTATGAAGAAGTCGAAGGCTCATTCTGAAGGCTTGTTGGAGAAATAATTGAAGGAATAAAGGGGCAGAAACTGACCTAAAACCAGCTCAATATTCACATGTTCATGTTTCCTACCCACATGAAGAAAGCTAGATGCTTTTCTTTTTTTCCTTAGATATATTTTTCTACTACAATCTCTTTAATAGATCATCATCACTTCCATGTTTTTGCACCTTCATGCCTTGCTTTCATTTCATCATTTCTCTATCTTTTCCATATTTTACAAATCACTTTCATACTCCACTTTCATTATTTTTCTTCCACTCATCATTTCACTCTTCTTTTTCTTCCCTATATAAACACCTTCTCCTCTCATTCTAAGACACACATTCACATTCAACAACAACATCTCTAAGATGATCTAAGTTCTCTCTAGAGCAAACCTCTCTAAGAGCAACTCCTCTCCTTCTCTTTCTCTTACTGGTGATCACACTCCTAGTCCTAGTCTTCTCAGAAGCCGACTTTCAGTGCCACCAAACCCTCTGTCAACGTGCTTCGGTCCTAGTCTCCTCGGGAGCAGACAGTAGTGCTGCGACCACAACGGTTACAGAACCAGCCAAGCAAGGGTAACGCCCTAGCAACCCAGCCAAGCTAAAGTCACGCTTTAGCAAGATCTCAATACTTCCCGGTGATTTCGCTCTGCTCAATCTGCAATATTGAGTATCGACTTGTGAACAAGAAGAAACTTCAGCAAAGTCCTCACCACGAGGCACAAAGAATCCCACGACGAGGTTGGTGCTCTCCTCGTCTACAATCTCTTGATAGAAGTCAGGTCAAGGGACACCCCCGAAGACCGCACCCGAACGGTGCTGGCACGCCCGCGCAAGAAAAGAGACTGTTGACCAGCTGCAACAAAATTGGAGCCAAACATTTTGGCACGCCCAGTGGGACAAGGTTAGAATTTTTTTTCTCTTGAAGACATTCAACCACCGGGCTTCAAAACAAACATTTTGGCATACCCGGTGGGACTACATCAGAAGTTTTTCTCTTGAAGCACATTCAACCACCGGGCTTCAAAACAAACATTTTGGCACACCCGGTGGGACAACACCAGAGTCTTTTTATGTTCACCATCATTGGGATGCCAAAGGAAAATCTTTACCAAAAGAAATTCCTGAAGTCATGGCTACGATAGAAGGCTATGTGCCCATTCCCATTCCAAAGAATGCAAGCATAGAAGAGCGGCTTGATATCCTTTAAAAGAATTCTACCGCATACCATGAGAATCTGAGAAAAGCCCTCGCGGAGGACCGTCGACGGCTCGATGAGTTCACGATTTCGGTCACAAAGCTCGAGTTGGGGGCACAACAACCACAAGGCGAATTGGAACGTCAAGAACCTGCTCGCGAAGAGGTCGTTTCTGAGACTAACTTGCCTATAGGTGGCAATCAACCTAAGGGTCTCACTGGTGAGTCACAGCCTTACACAGAGGCTGTGCATGGAAAAGGTCATCAACAAGAATGTTTTTCTGACAATGAAATTGTCTCGGAACAAATATCTGATTTCTCCACTGATCAAGCCAAATACGTGGCTACTGATCAGATGCATGAGGGCAAGATATGACCCATGATCATCCCTTTGATCAAGAGAAGTTGGCGACAGTTGGCGACAAAGCCGATCTTGGGACACCGTCATCTCCCAAATTGCAATTGAAGATCATGCCTCGACAACCAACAAAGATACTTGGGGGGCAAGATTACCCCTCTCACGAGCCAAATTCCTCCAAATTTTTCTTCAACGAGAAGTATCTTTGTTCTTTTCTTACAAGCTCTCACATGAGGGATTTTTACCCTACAAATTTTGATACATCGGAGCTTGGAATGAAGCATAGATGGCCTCCCCCATGGTCTTCTAGAGGTTAGCCAAACGTGTCGCTGCTAGCTCCTTGCTTTGTTGTTAATTTCCTGTCAGTTTTCAGTTTTTTACCTTTATTTTCATAGTTAAAAAAAAAAAAAAAAAAAAAAAAAGAAGTTGAATTTGGTAAGGTGTTGTGAATCATAACGGAATAGGTGAAGTCTCTTTTGTTAATATTGGCCTAAACTCCTTATTGGTGCCTAGTTCAGGTCCCTTAAGGTTAAGGGCAGCTTTTATTAACACTTGTTGAACTGTCTTCACACTTATGACCTTTCCTCATCTTAGTAAGTATAGCCTATGTGAAATGGTGTCTAGAAAAGGGACAACGTTCATGACAGGTTCTTGAATCCAGAAGTGCGTGCAAATGGGCCTAAACCACTATGTGGGAGTAGCTCATGCCAAAATGGATTCTGTCTCTCTTGTTCGCCCTCCCCCACCTGGCCATTTCAGTAAGGTTGCCCAAAAGATTTGAAAGAAAATTTGTGTCTAGGCGACTATACTTGGGCCGCATGTCTAAACCTTGATTCACATTATCTTATTGAATTCAGTTAAAAAAAAAATAAAAAAAAAATTAGTGCGATCCAAAAATTACTCGGAGGAGTCGTAGACAATTTCTTCGCATAAGACATGGGGGGCACGCTAAAGTTCTGATCTCCTACAACCTGCCCAAGTTTCGCCAGATCCATGGGGGGCAATAAAGTTGGCAAAGGAAGCGTCAGTTCATAACAAAGGCAATCCAGATTGTGGCATTCAAGCTTTATAGCCTATTTAGAGGCCTATATGGAATCAGTCAAGTATTATCAGTCAAGCCAATACAAGTGGCTTTGGAGCAACAACATTATAAGAGTAGTGTTGATTCAAGACCTCTTCAGTCAAGACGAAGACCTCTGACTTCGAGGTCTGGGGGGCAATGTTTGGACCCAAAATGAGCATTTTGGCCTGACAAGGCACGTCTTGAAGAAATTGAGCCAATGTCAGTGGCTTAAGCTATATATTGTCGACAAGTTCGAAATATATATTTAGAGGCTAAATAAAGCCTACTATGGAAGCATGGAAACATGAAAAGTCAACTGTAGCACATTTTCCTACTTCGGCTAGGAGAAACCGAGCTAAACAAGGAAGGATGGGCGGAAGACTAACCAAATGAAATCTAAATGAGCTAAAACTTTCCAGATTAATTCTAGAAAGCCCAAGGATCATTTCTTATGAAGAGTGCCAGAGCTAGATTTGAGTGGAAGGCCTTCAAACAATCAGTCCAATTTTCTACAGAAGCAAAACTGGAAAACTGGACCTGTAAGAGGTCCAGCAGCATTTCCAGCCCAACCGCATATAATAAAGCTCTGAAAATTTGTCAGGATGATCTACACTCATAGTGGAACATTTTTTATGAAGAAGTCGAAGGCTCATTCTGAAGGCTTGTTGGAGAAATAATTGAAGGAATAAAGGGGCAGAAACTGACCTAAAACCAGCTCAATATTCACATGTTCATGTTTCCTACCCACATGAAGAAAGCTAGATGCTTTTCTGTTTTTCCTTGGATATATTTTTCTACTACAATCTCTTTAATAGATCATTATCACTTCCATGTTTTTGCACCTTCATGCCTTGCTTTCATTTCATCATTTCTCTATCTTTTCCATATTTTACAAATCACTTTCATACTCCACTTTCATTATTTTTCTTCCACTCATCATTTCACTCTTCTTTTTCTTCCCTATATAAACACCTTCTCCTCTCATTCTAACACACACATTCACATTCAACAACAACATCTCTAAGATGATCTAAGTTCTTTCTAGAGCAAACCTCTCTAAGAGCAACTCCTCTCATTCTCTTTCTCTTACCGGTGATCACACTCCTAGTCCTAGTCTTCTCAGAAGCCGACTTTCAGTGCCACCAAACCCTCTGTCAACGTGCTTCGGTCCTAGCCTCCTCGGGAGCCGACGGTAGTGCCGCGACCACAACGGTTACAGAACCAGCCAAGCAAGGGTAACGCCCTAGCAACCCAGCCAAGCTAAAGTCACGCTTTAGCAAGATCTCAATACTTCCCGGTGATTTCGCTCTGCTCAATCTGCAATATTGAGTATCGACTTGTGAACAAGAAGAAACTTCAGCAAAGTCCTCACCACGAGGCACAAAGAATCCCACGACGAGGTTGGTGCTCTCCTCGTCTACAATCGCTTGATAGAAGTCAGGTCAAGGGACACTCCCGACGACCGCACCCGAACGGTGCTGGCACGCCCGCGCAAGAAAAGAGACTGTTGACCAGCTGCAACAAAATTGGAGCCAAACAATATGTTCGTGGTTCTCCCTCGGTTAAATAAGTCAAGAAATCAGGTCCAAAGTCTTTTGTGACTCTCTTCCTTTTACTTGCTCTTCTAGGTTCATTTTCATTATTCTCTTGAACATTAGATGATGATATTTGGTCTATATTGCTAACATCACGTGCTCTTTTGTTTGTGTTGCTAATCCTTTCTTCCTTGTATGGAAAAATATGTTCAAAGAACTCAGCATCACAACTTTCTATGATTGTATTCACGTGTATGTCAGCAATTTCAGATTTGAAGACCAAAAATCTATAAGCTGCACTATTCTTGCATATCCGATAAATACACAA
>NW_026908938.1:0-19319 GCF_958449725.1 Rosa rugosa | reverse complement strand
AGAATGGAAAAAAGTTATTGGCTGACTTAAATATTGTCATACATTGAACATGCATTGAACATACTTGTGAGTTCTGATTGGTTGGTTTTCTACAACTTACATTAATTTCACTGATAACCTTCTTTCGGCTAAAACTCAGTGAAAAACTATTTGTCCGCTTAAATAGGGTGCATGTATACTGACCATTGAAATTATAAAAACATGACCTCTTTTAACTCATACAAAAGTAACGAGGTGATTCTCATCAGTAATACATGAATGTGCCTATATGTTTCACGCGAAACAAACCTAAAAAGAAAAACTACTAAGATTAGGCTGCTTAGCTAATTTTCCACAACATAAGATTGATGCCAACACTACTACACAAAGTGAATCAGACAACAATCAAAAGCCTGTTGTCTGAATGAAAATGGAGATGTTGTAAACTGGCGTGTTGTCTGATCTCCCCCATCAGACAACATTCTCTTTTAATTGTCTCTCTGGTCATTCACACAACATGTGTACCTAAATATGTGTTGTCTAAATTTACCAAATTTCGATTCATGACGGTAGTGTGTTGTCGGGTATGAACTCAGACAACAGCTTATTGTCGGGGTGTTGAGTGAAATTCACCAAGCACAACAATCTTTCCAAGCCTTTGTTGTCTGCTAAATATTTTCAACGACAATATTGTATGAGACCTGATGTGTGAAGTAAACATCACACAAGCATTTTTGATTACCAAATGTTGCGTGAAATGCATTACAAATATCAATTTGCTCGATATGGTGTTGTCTCGGGTGAACCTCAGACTACATCTTCAATTACCGTATGTTGTCTGAATATCTTTGAGATGACAAGTTAGTGGATGCCTATGTTGTCTGAATGGCTTAAGATGACAAGTTGGTATATAAAAGTGTTGTCTGAATTCTCCTCAGACAATAAGCTTTATTTGGACCTTTCTTTTGTGTTGTGTGATAGTTTGCACTACAACAGTTACATTCATATATATGTTGTTGGACTTGAGTTTGCACAATTGATCTGGAAATAGGCAGATATGAAATTCAAAGTTGTCATTTACTTCATCATTCTCATACATCATTCTCGCAAATCTTACATTATCAATTCAAAGTACAAGCATCAACTCATGTCCTACCAAATCCATAGAACAAAGTTTCAACTGAACAACCTACCAAATACATATACATGTCATTGTTCAACAAAAGACATGTAAAACAACAGCAACCAAAATTTCAAGCATTCTGGACAACCTTGACATAATCCAAGCAACCAACAATGGGTAGGTGTGATTTACTCGAACCCGCAATGTACCTTTATCAACATTAGCAAATACCTCTCCTGCATTCTCTAATAATTCATCTCGAGTAGCTGTGTAATGGAAGAGGGTAGGCCTGGTCAAGAACAGTGACTTCACTGAAAGAGCTGATAGAGGAACCGGATCTGGTGCACCTGATGACTGCCCAAAACTCACCATGTATCCACGAAACTTCAAGCATCTCAGTGATCCCTAAATATATACAATAATATCTCCAATCAGAAAGAGACTGGCTTAAATGAACTTCTTGTTAATTTATCAAGTTAAGTTGATATAGTCCACACCCTTAATTTCATTCTTGTCTACAAGTAACTAGCCTAAATCTTGATTAAGATCAGATGAAGATTAGTCTGAAAACTTTCATTTAAAAGAAATGAAAAGAATACCAAAAACCCTAAAACGTGCTCGGGTAGAATTTGAACATAGAATGATCTTTCTCAATAAATTCTCTCGGTTCTGCTTTTTTTTTTTTTTTTTCCTGTGTAGAGAATGAAGACAAGTTACCTCAAACGTATCCTTCCCTACAGAATCATAGACAACTTCAACCCCATTGCCAGATGTTATTTCAATCACACGAGCAACAAAGTCCTCAACCTTATAGATTATGACATGGTGACAGCCATCTTCCTTGGCTTGAGATGCCTTCTCTTGAGTTGGCACAGTTCCGATGACAGTGGCACCAAGGGCATTAGCCCACTGGTATAAAAGGGATCCGACTCCACCAGCTGCTGCATGTACGAGGATCGTGTGTCCAGGTTGGACCTGTATGACAAAAACAAAAGTTTCAAATCTGTATGTCCAGGATTGACTAAAGGGCCTCATCCATAGCTGAGTGCTCTCTAAACTTGGGGAGGGCTGTTAGTGATACACATATAGCAGTACCACGTTATCAGAACCCTTGAGAGCCTTATGTTAGTCTAGGAGATAAGGTTGTTAAAGATAGTTAGGCCCAAGTCATAGATATGACCATATAGGGAGAAAAGTTTTTCTCTGCTTTTCCAGTCATTACAATAATAGCAGAAGTGCTCTCTCCTTTTCACTTGAAAGAAAAATGGAACATAACTTGTGATTATCAAATAAATCAAAATAGTTCACATGCATAACTGAGGACATTGCTTTGTTAAAACAAAGATAATAGCTGAAATTAGTCCGGAAAGTGTTTTATAATAAGAACAAAGCCAATAACTTCTTCTTCATATTTCAGTTGCTCAAAATTTAAAAAGAGTTGCATATTGAATGTTATGTTAAAATAGCGAAACTACCTTTTAGTACGTGGAACCAAAGCAAAGAACTTAGAGGCGAATGACAAATTTGTCTAGCCAATCAAGAAAACACCACTTTTAGCTCTCCACTCTCCAAGCAACTCTAATCTCCCTTGACTGAAATACAAAGCAAGGATACGAAGTAATTAGAGAGTAGTTTGTGTTGACATATGTGCAAGATTAGACAGTAGTTTGTGTTGACATATGTGCCTCTTGCACACAATTCAACTTCTACAAACAACTCCTCAGTTTCTATAAAACTACGAATACAGAGATATAAAATGTCGAAGGCAGCAAAGAGCAAAACAAACATTACAATGAGTTAACCTGTCATTTTAAGTCATTAATGGAATGAACGTTTCAAACCAACAAAACATATCCAGATAGAGAGGCCCACCAGTTAGAAACTCTTGATAGTCTTCATAACCTCTTGCCCAATTCAGGTAACTTCTTGGATCCCAAAATTAGAGCAGCCACACCAACAATAATACCAAGATTCGCTGTACTAACTTCAATATATACAAACTCCAGACTAAACAGAAACTGCACAAATTAAAAGAAAGAAGGAAAAATATTCAAAATGACAACCAATTAAATTCCAATGAAAGAAAATAAAAAACACAAAAGTAAAAATCTTAAATAACTTGCCCTTTGCTGTCAGTGAATCGATTTCACAAATCATCCCTTCAGTACCAGCAGTCTAAATAGAAGAACTACTTCTCGCAAACATTATTGCACTAACACGTCTGCAGATGACAAAAGCCGCAATAGGGGGATTAATTAGACAGCCCAAAACGTCAAAGACATTCATTAAACATTTAGAACCATTAACCATATTCATTCAACTCTCAAAATTGTATAACAACTCTCAAAATTGTTCACTGACCCAGCAATCAAACAAATGAAGACTCACAGATTCACAGTCCACACGTTCTCAATTTCTCACCTCCTTCCTCCTGTCTACTCCGACTGCTCGTCTTCCTGAGTTCCGGCCTCCGCTCTCCCCAAGACTCCAACTCTCCAAGAGTAAGATTTAAGACTATTTAATCAAAAACAGAGAGTTAGTTACTGAGAATGGGTTGAAAATTGAAATAATTGGTTACTTGACTTACTGGGTTCATGAAATTTCAGATGAGGGACTGAGAGAGATTGAGAGTTGTGAGATGAAATTTCAAATAATCAAATCTATTAACTAGAGATCGATGGATCGGAGACCAACATCCCAACAATGAAGTATAGAGAGAAGGTTTACTTACAGTGGGTCGAAGCAAAGCCGTGGGTCGGCGGTTCAGCGGTTCGAGATTACGAATAGGAAGACTGAGACTGAGAGGCTAGCTTAGAGATAAGGCCGAACCGTCGAACTTTGCGGTGGGTCGGCGGCGACTGAAACTGAGGGACAGAGGGAGTGAGTCGAAGAGAGGCTGAGGGTCAGGGTCAGTCGAAATCTCGAATAGAGGCTAAGGGAATGAGGGATTAGGGTTAGCGACTAGATTTAGGTGGGATCGTAATCTCCTGCAGGAAGTTTGAGCTCGTATTGTGGGCCGGCTAGATTTAGGTGGGATCAAAAACATGCGACTTTGAGCTGGACCGGCGGAGAGAGAGAGAGAGTGAGAGCGAAAGTGAGAGGTGAGAGCGAGAGCGAGAGAGATTGGGACTAAGAGTGAGAGTGAGAGCGAGAGTGTATCGATTTCACTCTCGATAGGCTGGTGAGATGGTGAGAGTGAAAGGGAGGAGAATGACCTAATTTTTTTCAACTAAGGAGGGAAGTTTTTTGTTTTGATACGACTAAGGGAGGGAATTGAGCAGATAGGGATTTGTGTTTTGGCTAGAAAATAAATGTAAATTAAATTTTTTTTATTTTTTCTGATTTCTCAGACAACATGTGTCCCAGTAAGTGTTGTCTTAAAGTTGTCAATTTCACCAAATTCTAATTGATTACAATGTGTTGGCCGAGTTTGAGAACAAACGACAAATATAACTAACATGTCGTCTGACTAACTCAGACGACACCAAAATGTCGTATGTCGTCTGTTACGTGTCGTCTGATTCACTTTGTGTAGTAGTGCAATGCCATCCGGTTGCAACTTTTTTCACCTACACTTCAAAGTAGACCAGTAGCTCTTTGACTTGCTAGTTTGTATAGCATGTCATTAAAGCCCCTTTGGATTTTCTTTAAATCCAAATCCACAACCTACTTACTCATAATCAAACAATATTCCCTAGCCTTCTTCTAGAACTAGATTCAGCTATGGATTCAAATAACAATGAAATAATCCATGACTTCCCACCTTTCTTCAAAGTCTTCAAAGATGGTAGCATAGAGAGGTACATGTCACCCGGTGGCCACGTTCCGGCGGGACTCGGCCCAACAACCGGAGTCCAATCCAAAGACGTGGTGGTCTCGCCTGAAACCGGAGTAAAGGCTTGTATTTTGATCCCCAAAATCAACGGCGGAGGTCAGAAGTTGCCCCTCTTAGTCTATTACCACGGTGGAGGCTTCTGCCTGGGATCAGCCTTTGATGAAATTATGAAGAAGTTCGTTTCATCGCTAGTCCTCAAAGCCAACGTCATTGTAGTTTCTGTTGACTACAGGCTAGCCCCAGAGCATCCTCTACCAATTGCCTACGACGATTCCTTAGCCGCTTTGCACTGGATCGCTTCCCACTCTAATGGAGAAGGGCCTGAGGCTTGGCTGAATGAGTATGCAGATCTGGACAGGGTTTTCTTGGGCGGTGAGAGTGCTGGAGCCAACATCGCTCATTATGTTGCGGTCCAAGCTGGGGTTAATGTTCCAGTGGGGTTGAACATTGTTGGCTTAGTTATGGTGCACCCCTTCTTTGGAGGTAAAGAGTGTGACAAGATGTACAAGTTTTTAAGCTCAACGAGTTCAGGCTGCGATGATGATCCGAAACTGAACCCGGCAGCGGATCCGGACTTGGTGAAATTGCCATGTAGGAAGGTGTTGGTTTGTGTTGCGGAGAAAGATTGGCTGAGAGATAGAGGAGTGAGCTACCATGAGACTTTAGAGAAACTGAAAGGGGAAGGGTTTGCGGAGTTGTTTGAGACAAAAGGAGAGGACCATTGCTTTCATTTGTTCAACCCCAACGCCGACAAGGCTCGCCATCTGCTCCAAAAAGTGGTTGATTTCTTCAATATCTGAGTTGAATTTATTATATAGTTGACTGAAATCTGAACACTGGGCAGCTATAAATTTTTGCTGCGCTTGCTTGCTTAGTATGCTTCTAGCTAGCTTAGTGGGTGATTGTTTGTAGCGCATAAATTAGTAGATATGCCTATAATATATGCAAACGCTTCTAGCTAGCATAGTTCCTCGGCAGTTGGTACACTATCAATAAAACTTCAAACTGAAGTTCAGAACAGAGAAAGTGGGTACATTACTAGGTACATGAATTGCCCGAGTGTGCTCAATTGCTTTGTCTAAAATCTTAGTATCTTCAATCGGTTTTAGACTTCCCAATTATCTGGAACCGGCCACATATATAGGATGGTAGGCAAAAGGCATAGTTGGATTAGATTATCAACATGCCAAAGGTTGCAATAAACACACTGAACTGTCGAGAAAATGCACTGTGCGATGCCACCAATTAGGATACCATGAGCTAGAGATGGAGGAGTAGTGGGATGCAATGTGACCAGAAAGAGGGGAGGGGTTTGTGGAGTTGTTTGAGACAACAGGGGAGGACCATTGCTTTCATTTGTTGAACCCCAACTTCGATAAAGATTGGCCATTAGCCGCAAAAATTGTTGATTTTTAAACTTTAGGTTAAGCCTAGTTATTTCTCATAGTGATACGTACGTACAAGGCCAACCAACTGAAGTACTTGCATTTGCATAGTCATGCGTACGAAATACTGTCGCACCTAAGTAAGTTTCTTTGCTCTCATATATCTTTAAAAAACCGATTTGAATCTTGTTAATAAGAAAAGTTCAAGCAGCATTTTTTTTTTTTTTTTTAGCAATTAAATAGAGGATTAGGCGATATTAGTTCCTCTGCGACAGCCGATATGGGGTGACTGGCACCCACCCACAATCTCGAAAGAAAGGGGGCCATCGCAACCGGGAACCCACCGCCCATCCCTCTAATTTATTTTATTAAAAAAGGAAAAGAAAACACAAGAAGAGAGAGGGGGACAAGAACCAAAACCTCTCTGAAAACAAAATGAAATAAAGTACTCAAAGTGAGCACTGAGCTAAA
Organism: Rosa rugosa; assembly: GCF_958449725.1. Taxonomy (NCBI): domain Eukaryota; kingdom Viridiplantae; phylum Streptophyta; class Magnoliopsida; order Rosales; family Rosaceae; genus Rosa; species Rosa rugosa. Next base: position 12,526 of record NW_026908938.1, on the reverse strand, counting down.
ATAGTTACGAACTAATGAATAGAGCAATCATGCAGCAGAAACCACCGTTGCATGAAATCAATCAAGCACTACAGAATTAGCTAATACGGAAATTCGGTAACCCTTGCAGATTGTGAACAAAGGCAGCTGATGCACAAGGAGGGCAAGAGTCCCACCAATAATGCCACTCATGATCCACCCCATAGTTAGCTAAGCAATCAGCCACTTGATTCCCTTCTCGATAAATATGTGAAAACTGAATCTGCATAGAGGAGAGAATGGTACAACAATTGACCCAATCAACACTTAGACGCCAAGGGACTGAGTAATTTTTATTGGCAAGAAAGTGAATTGCTACCGCTGAATCACACTCAATCCAGAGAGAAGTCCATCCTTTTCCTGATGCTATTGAAACTGCATGAATAATGGCTTGAAGCTCTGCTTCTAGGGCAGTAGCAATACCCAAGGAACCAGCAAAACAACCCATACAATTACCCAAGTGATCACGAAAAATACCTCCATAGCCTGCGAGTCCAGGCGTCCCACGAGCAGCACCATCTGTATTAACCTTTAATTGAAAAGCACAAGGAGCATGCCAATTTACCTCACGAATTTGATGTGATCTTGAGGCTCTACCGCTGATTCTAAGAGCACTGAAAATACAAAGCTCATCTACTGAGTTACGCATAATTCCTAAACCCCAAGAATCAACCTCTCGAATTTGCTGCTTGATAGAGCGAATCAAATAATCAGTAGTTAAGCGACGCTCATCAAAACGGATAGAATTTCTAGCCTCCCAAAGAGAGTAGAAGCCAGCTCCCATCATTCCCCACCATAGCAATTGCAATTGAGTACCAAAACCATGTTGCAGTGGGTAAGAGAAGAAATCATATATATCCAGGAAATGAATACTGACTTTAAACCAAGATAAAATTGCAGACCATACCTTCATAGAGAAAGAGCACTCAAAAAAAAGGTGGTGGGCAGTCTCAGCAGATGCATGACAGAGAGAGCACATAGAAGCAAAAGAAAAGCCTCGCTGAAGTAAGAGATCATCTGTTAAAAGCTTACCATGAAGAAATTTCCATAAAGTAACAGAGTTTCGAGGACGAAAGCATTGACGCCAAACCCATCTATCCCAAAGAACAATTGCCTGTTTACTCCTCTTGAACTCATAGGCTATAGATAAAGATAAACTCCCATCAGAAGAATCCAACCACACCAGCTTATCCTCCATGTCTGAATAAGGAAGTCTAACAGCTGAAATGTCTGACCAAAGTGCAGAAAGATCAGCAATCAAATTTGTAGAGCAATACCAAGAGCCATCTCTGATGAAATCAGAAACTTTGGCACATAATAATTTGCCAAGCGGATGCACAATACCCAATCTATCAACAACTGAACCATTAAGCCAATTACCATGCCAAAAATCAATTGATCGACCATTGCCCACTAACCATTTAGAGTTGTAGAAAATATCCATAAACAAGGGTCGCATGCCAGGCCAAATAGATGATTTTTTATAGTAAGAACATGGCTGACCTGAACGTTGAAGAAACCGAGCAGAAAAAAAAGCAGCCGCTGGTGTAGACTTAGTTAAGAAATCCCAAAATTTTTTTAGGAGGAAAGCCTTATTAAGAGCCATAATATTACGAACTCCAAGACCACCCTCCTTCAATGGAGCACAACACTTTTTCCAAGAGACTGGATAATAGGCTCTAGAAGACACATTGCCGGTCCAAATAAAATTCCTCATCCAATTTCGAACTTGTTGCAATACAGTCCTTGGCTAAGCATAAATTGTGAAACTATGGGAAAGCATACTAACCACCACAGAATTGACCAGAGTTACCCGTCCTGCCATGGAAAGAGAATGCCCTCTCCAATTAGACATAACATTACGAATTCGATCAGCCAAGACTTGGAAGTAAATTCGCTTTGGACGGCCAACAAAAATTGGCACACCAAGGTACATGAAAGGCAATTTACCCACTGAAACACCCAACCAAGAATATATTAGAGTACGACGATGAAGAGCTGACTTCCCCAAATAAACATGAGACTTGGTTTTGTTCACCAATTGACCCGAGTTGAGTCCGTACTCCTCAAAGAAAGCCATAAGATTTAGTAGGCTTCTTTTATCTCCCTTACAAAAAACCATTATATCATCAGCAAATAAAACATGAGAAGCAGCATACTAAACCAAACCAGCACAGAAGGAAAAATACTGCAACCTGACACGCTTGCTTCTAGCTTGCTGGCATAAACATCATGCATTTGTGTAAGAGCATACTTATGATTGAACATTGGCAAAAAGAAAAGTCGATACTGAGCATAACTTAAACAACAAACAATCTTGGCACATGAAATAAACGTACTTCCAGCTCGGATGCCTGCCAAATCAACTAGTCTTCAGTAGGAACCTGGCATCGAGAAGTTCATGCAGGGCAATAAACTCCTCTATTGTTTCAATTTTTTGGTCTTGTTTCTTTGGTTCCAGTGTAACCTTGATCGAAGCACCGAAGCATAAGAGGAATATGATAGGCCAGAGGTATATTTTGTAAGGATTCTCAATATGCCGAAGGATGCAAACATACTGAACTGTTGAGTAAACCCATTGAGAGATGCCACCAAGTAAACCACACATGTCAGGTACACTACCAAAGATTTTGTTACCGGTACCGGAATGTGAATAAAACCACCCAAACATTCCCAGTTGCCTCCTATATTTCACTTTCTCCTTTATACCCTTGTGAATGAGCTCCAGATGGAAATGATCACAGCCAAAATAGCCAACACCATGCTAATTAGTGCAGAATGGGGCTTATTACTTGCGGAGGAAAATTGATCAAACATAGCTGAAGAAATCTCTAGACCAACATTGGTGAGTAAAAATATCCACGCGGTTGAAGTGGCGTACAAAAGGAAAAGGTTATGCATTAGATTAAAATTTCAACATATCTAGCAGAAAAAAACACACACACACACACTCTCACCATTCTATAGTTGTGAGGCTCTTCATCCATTACTTTTTTCATCAAGTCAGGCATCCAAATGCGAGTTTCTTCAATATTTAAAAGAGGGTTTTGCAAGAGTTCTTCAAACATCGGATCTTCAATCTTTATGCTAGGAACTCTTTTATAGCTATCTAGTACACCCAACACAGTTTTCCATTCTTGTAATGCAATGTAAGTTATTTTCAGATCCTCTAAAATCTTCTTGTTAGAAACTCTTTTCTTATTATCTAACACTGATAAGACTGTTTGCCACTGATCCAAATGTTTACCACAAAGAAGTGAACCCAAAAGCACGAGAGCTAATGGATGCCCTTGAGCATAGTGTACTGCTTTATCTGCCAGTTCCTCATAATCAGATGAAAGTCTACTTTTTGGGGAGGCATTCCAACTAAAGAGCTGTAAAGCTTCATCATCATTTAATCCCTCGACTTCATATATTCGGTCAACTTGATGAGCCACTAGCAAATGCTTATCTCTTGATGTTATGATAATTCTACTGCCCCGTCCGAACCAATCAGACCCTCCAGCCAAATTGTTTAACTGGTCCAGTTGATTAACATCATCGAGAATTATGAGAACCCTTTTTTCTCTCAACCTTCTCTTTATCATATTGATTCCTTTGTCAACATTTGTCACCTCCAAATCTTTTTCCCCTAGAATCTCAGAAAGAACAGTCTTTTGTAGTTGGACTAGACCTCCCGGTGCCTTTGAAATTTCTCCAACAGTTGCCACAAAACAACTACCTTCAAAGTTTTGGACGATTGAATTATACACAGCTTTAGCAACCGTGGTCTTGCCTATTCCGCCATTCCCACATATACCAACCATGCGAACATCACTTTCTTCAAGTCCTAAAAGAGAATCGTACCCGAGAATCTATTCCAATTGGGTACTTTGCCACATTCAAGTATGTGTTGCCTTTAAAAACTTGTACTGAAATATCTTCGACAATTTTATGAATGAAAGTAGATTCATACCTGCAAGGTTAAATACGAAACATTCAACTTATTGGAAGATTTTTTTTTTTTTTCGGAGCATCCTGTTCAATATATATACTAGAGTTGAGGTGTCTTAATTTTTAAGACATGCAAGAAATTAATCACTTAAAATTATAAATAAAGTTCAAGATCTAGTTTAAAAGACATCTATATTTTTCATCAAAAGAGACTAAGAGAGTGCAATGTGAAAGTGTGACCTCATGCAACTCAGTAAAGAGAGATATTACTAGAGCACGAGTTGGTTCTAAAACATAAACGTTGACAGAATGTATTCCTATATGTCAGATAGTAATCTCTAACATCATCCTAATTAGGGAAAAATTCACCAACGGTGTCTGGACACTTAGGGGACTTTCAGAATGATACCTGAACTTACAAAGTTATCAATGTGATACCTGGACTCATTTTTTCGTATCAACATCGTACCTATGACCAATTTCCGTAACGGCTCCGTGACGGAAATTGGCCGTAGGTATCACATTGATACGAAAAAATGAGTCCAGGTATCACATTGATAACTTTGTAAGTTCAGGTATCATTCTGAAAGTCCCTAAGTGTCCAGACACCGTTGGTGAACTTTTCCTAATTTTGCACGTGCGATGCACGTGAGTCACTTAATGAAGACAAAATGACCGATTTACCCTCAAATTCTTTCTTTTCTTTTCTTTTCTTTTTTTATTCTTCTTTCTTTCTTTCTTTCTTTCTTTCTTCTTCTTCTTTTTGGTTTCTTCTTCCCCTGATTTGAATCATCAAGATTCAAATCATCTTGCTCGTCCGATTCCCACCGCCGATCGCCGATCAAACACCGCCGTTGCGTCTCAATCCACCTTCATGCACCACAGATGTTTCTGGTTCCCCCAACTTCAAATCCTATATCAAATTGAAATTGTGCATTGAGGCTTCACCGCTCACTCCGAGTTCATCCCCGCCGCCACCGCCAATGACTTGACCACCACCACTCTCGTTCTCTCCTCCGACCCCCTTTTATACACCATTGATCAGAAACTCAGACCCCGCCAGCCCTCCACTCTCAAATCACAGCTCCAATCCCACCCCTCCATCCTCTCCTTCGTTCCCGACATGCAACACCACCTCCACACCATCCTCACCTGCAATTTCATCGGTTTAGCCGACAACTTCGGCCTCTAGCCCAACTTCGATCAGAGGCAATTTTAGGCAGACAAAGATTAACAACTTCGGCCTCCACACCATCCTCACCTGCAAAAAATTCGAGCTGTTCTTATTCACCAGCTTCGCCACTCCGCTGCTACCCACCATTGTGCCTCGCCGATTAGTAGACAAAGAACTCGGAGCCTCCACCATCGAGAAATTGAGGCTCACGTTCTGCGTGTCCTGCGCGGCGGATATCGGCATCGTCGGAGAAAATGTTGTATGAACATAAATTTAGTTTGGGTTCCACGGTGGCAGCTAGTCGAGCTCGTTGATTTCGGCCTTGGCTTTCTTAATTAGCCAATCGACAACCTTGCTAGGCTGGTCGTATCCAAGCCAGTCCTGCATGTCGTAGAATTGAATGGCGGTGTGGGCGACGAGCCTGATGCTGCGGTCCCTGGGGCCTTTGGTGGTGCAAACCTTGCTGTGGCGGTCCTTCCGGCCGGTGGTCCTTAGAATGTGGCCTTGAGCCTCCACGATTTCGCTAGTGGTGGAGGAAGAAGCAGTCCTTATCCCCAAACCCAATCGAGAAGCAGCGGAGGACGACGTTGTTGTGCGGTGGTGGAGGTTGTTGTGGTCAAGTCATTGGCGACGACGGCGGGGATAAACTCGGAGTGAGCGGTGAAGCCTTAATGCACAATTTCAATTTGCTATAGGATTTGAAGTTGGGGGAACCAGAAACATTTGTGGTGCATGAAGGTGGATTCAGACGCAACGGCGGTGTTTGATCGGCGATCGGCGGTGGGAATCGGACGAGCAAGATGATTTGAATCTTGATGATTCAAATAAGGGGAAGAAGAAACCAGAAAAGAAGAAGAAGAAAGAAAGAAAGAAAGAAAGAAAGAAAGAAAGAAAGAAAAAAGAATAAAGAAAAAAAGAAAAGAAAAGAAAGAAAGAATTTGAGGGTATATCGGTCCTTTTGTCTTCATTAAGTGACTCACGTGCAAAATTGGGAAAAGACACCAACGGTGTCTGGACACTTAGGGACTTTCAGAATGATACCTGAACTTACAAAGTTATCAATGTGGTATCTGGACTCATTTTTTCGTATCAATGTGATACCTACGGCCAATTTCTGTCACGGAGCCGTTACGGAAATTGGTCATAGGTACGACGTTGATACGAAAAAATGAGTCCAGGTATCACATTGATAACTTTGTAAGTTCAGGTATCATTCTGAAAGTCCCCTAAGTGTCCAGACACCGTTGGTGAATTTTTCCCTCCTAATTAATATGGATTATAATTGTTTTCTACTATTTTAATTGTGTTTTCAAATCATGTAATTAAACCTTAGAATCAAAAATTAATTAAGTAGTGTGACCAATCAAGTATCTAGATAACTTATAATACTGCGACTTTTGCTCCCCCTCTCTCTCTCTCTGCTAGGGTTAGGGTTTTTGAGTATTTTCGAGTTGTGCGGCGACCCAATTTCATGGTTGCTGCTATCGCATCCCTGACGGCCAGGCTAGCGACAAAACTGTCGCTCAGAGAAGGAGAAGAACCAGTGGACTTGGGGAATCTTAGGGTTCCGGGGAAGGAATTTTTGGCTCGCAACTTTTACTTGGTGGGCAGATTGAACACTTGTAGGGCAGTGGTGATGGAGTCTTTCCGGAGTGCTGTGCGGTCGATTGGAGGCTGTCGGGGACAGTGGAGGTCCAACCACGGGGTGAACGGTTTCTGTTTACGTTCACTCATGAAAGGGATGTTACTCGTGTGAAGAAGGGTGGCCCGTGGGGCTTTCAGCGCGCTATGATCCTTCTGAACGACTATGATGGCTTCTCAGAGATCTCTGTCGTGAAGCTGGATTTTGTTTGGATCTGGGTTACACTGCAGGGCATCCCTCTGGGTATTTTGAAGGAACCTACCGTCCGGTTGGTTGGGGGGACGATTGGAGAGGTTTTGGAGGTGGACCGGTTGGCGCTGCGCAGGGGTGAAGCTCGTGTCCGGCTTGTTCTCTCCATCAACGATCCGGTAAGGCTGGACCGTAGGGTTAGGGTTTCTCCTATTGACGTCCTAACCCTTCGATCGTTTTAAGTATGAAAGGTTCCTAGGTCGGTGTCGCTCTTGCTCTCTACTCAATCATGGCGGGCAGCGATGCCCTAGGGAGGAGGAATCGGAGACTGATACTGTGGTGGAGGCGGGGTCACAGCCGGCGACGGGGTCGATCATTCCAGCCATTGTCTTTAGGGCAAACACCCAACCAACTATTTCTCCTTCGCTTCTCTCTGCTTTCAGGGTTCCTAACTTGATGAAGAAGAAATCCGTGCATATTCGGTCGCTTCCGGAACTTGTGACGAGCTCTGGGACTGAGGGCACTTCTGCTTCTACACCGGTGGTAGGGGTACGTCGTCCCAGGGAGGAGGAGGCTATAGAGGATGGCAAGCGCGCTAAACATAGCTTGGCTCTTGTTCCGGCTAACCTGCAGCCAGAAAATCTTGGTTTCGAACTTTCTCCGGAAGGTCTGGTTGAAGTGATGGTGACTCAGGCTCCCAAGGTCTACAAGAAGAAGGGTAGGCCTCAGGGACAGCGCAACAAGGTAAAAACTTCGAAGGCAGCGTCTATTTGTGGTGGTTCTGAGGCCATGGTGTCGGGGTCTGTTGCTGAAGGGGCTGATGGTATACATGGGTGCAGGATGGGCAGGATTCAGTGCCCATTTCCTAGTCTGGGTAGGAGGTGATTCCTGGGTCATCTAGGGTGTGATGTGTCTTGCTCGGTGATGGCGACGTACACCAGAAGGGTCTTAGGCGTCAAAGTGATCGAGGAAGTGTCCCACGCTAGATGGCGTAGGTCTTCGTAGTTTTCGTAGTTTTTTATTGCTTTGGCTAGTAGTTTTCTTTTTGGAACTTTAGTTTTTTGGATTTCCTTTTGGTTTTAATTAGTACTCTTATGAGCATGCATTGTAATATGAGGGGTGTTTGTACCCTTCATGCTTGACCGAGTGAGGTCGTCATGATTTCTATCAATGGATTAGTTTTCCGTTGCCCTAAAAAAAAAAAAAAAAAGTAGTGTGACCAAAAAAAAAAAACAAAAATAATTAATTAAGTAGTCAGAAAATTACTCGTCCGAGAAAATCCACCCGCTCAACTGTGCTGCTTTGATGAGAGCTTCTCTCCATCGCAAAACGTTATTCATGTTATCCTTGAATCTGCACTCATGATTTGCCAATGCCTGGCCGAATCCACCTCTTTGGTTTCTTACATCCGAGGGATCCACCTTGTAAAAAATTGGTACAACCCTTTGTTGCCCTCGTTCTTTACATTCAAGGACATAGACAAGTTCATCCAAGCAAAATGTTGACGATGCATAATTTTCAGAGAATATGATGACAGAAATCCTTGACTCTTCAATTGCTTTCATTATCCTCAACGGAATATCTTCTCCTCTTCTAGTGAGAACTTCATCGTCCCTGAAGGTTTTGATTCCCTTCTGAACCAAGCTGCTGTACAAATGATCTGTAAAAGTCTTGCCTGTATCCTCCCCTCTAAAACTCAAATAAACCTCGTAATGAGGCAAAGCAGGAAAGGAAGAGAATACTGATGGAATGGTGATTGGATCCATAAGCAAACAGGCTGAAAGATCGAGTTGGGAATGGTACTGCCGTACTGATTAAGTGAGATGTCAAGGGAATATAAGAGCGTACCAGCAGTTTCCTGCTTCCTTCCAGGTAAGTTAAAGTGAAGTGTGTCGAGGAATATAAAAGGCGATTCAATGAACATAGAAAAATAAACAAAAGTCATTGCATGCGCGTTCTAATTGCAAGCGATTTCAACGCTTCTACAAAGCTATCATATATAATATATATGTTCTTGTTTGTAATGGCAAATAGTCCCTAGCTGTGTTAATAATAATATAAAAATGAGCCATAGTTTGCTTGTAACTTTCCTTCTGCTGGAATGAAGTATGGACGATGATTTGATCCAAAAAAAAAAAAAAAGAGCCATAGTTGAAATAGGCCATTCATTTTCCATTTTTTCGTAGCCGCTCGCGTTGAACTCTGATAGATGCGTTCAAATCAGAACCTTTTTTTTTTTTTTGATAAAAAAAAAAAAAAAAACCAGTAGCTTGTGTGCTCAACTTCTTGCCCTGCTTACCAGTAGCGTTGTCCATATTTTAGACTTCCCTTCATTACCTTAATATACCCTTTTACCACTGAATATGATGGGATTATCACCTATCCATTTGGTGAACCAGTCAAATTTACCTTTTTATCCAATCCTGAAATACATACACTAAAGGCTTTCCAAGAAAATTCTATTTCAAAAACATTGAATTGCATTCAAGCAAAATATAAGCAGATAAAACTTCCTTAAAGAAGAAATCAATTTCAAAAGAATCGATACTCAACTACAAGAATCTTTCCTTCAACAAAAAATTAAAACATTCGAAGAAAAAATCATTAACGAATTATGTTCGGATATTCCTACTGCCTTTTGGCATAGAAAAAAAAACATATTGTCACTCTCCCTTATATTAAGGGATTCAATGAAAAAAATATTCCTACCAAAGCTCGCCCAATCCAAATGAATCAAGAAGTCATGGAGTTTTGCAAAACAGAAATCAAAGATTTACTCCATAAAGGAATCATCAGACAAAGTAAATCTCCTTGGTCGTGTCCTGCCTTTTATGTACAAAAAAAAATGCTGAATTAGAAAGAGGCACTCCACGCTTAGTCATTAATTATAAACCTCTCAATACAGTCCTTGAATGGATTCGATACCCTATCCCCAATAAACGAGATCTCATTAACAGATTAAATAATTATGTCATTTTCTCCAAATTTGATATGAAATCAGGATTCTGGCAAATCCAAATTAATGAGGAAGACAAATACAAAACTGCTTTTGTCACACCCTTTGGTCATTATGAATGGAATGTAATGCCATTCGGTCTCAAAAATGCCCCTAGTGAATTTCAGAATATTATGAATGATATCTTTAATCCATATAGTCATTTTTCCATAGTCTACATTGATGATGTCCTTATTTTCTCACAGTCCATCGATCAACACTGGAAATATTTACACCAATTCTTCACTATTATAAAAAAACAATGGTCTAGTCGTCTCAGCTTGAAAAATTAAATTATTCCAAACAAATATCAGATTTTTAGGATTTAACATCCATCATCTCCAAATTAGTCCAATAGATAGAGTAATCTAGTTTGCTGACAAATTTCCTGATATAATCTTAGACAAAAATCAATTGCAAAGATTCTTAGGTTCATTAAATTATGTGGCAGATTTTTACCAAAACCTAAGGAAAAAATGCAAACCTTTATTTGATAGGTTACAAACCAACCCCCCTCCCTGGTCATCAGTTCATACCGCTTTAGTCAAAGAAATTAAGAGTTAGTCAAAACTCTACCATGTCTAGGCATTCCCCTAGCCAATTCCTTCAAAATCGTAGAAACTGATGCTTCAGAAGTAGGCTATGGAGGTGTCTTAAAACAACAAATCTCTCCTACTCATCCTGAGCAAATTGTTAGATACTATTCTGGAGTTTGGACCCAATCACAGAGCAATTATAGTACTATAAAAAAAGAAATTTTATCTATTGTCTTATGTATTAGTAAATTCCAAGATGATTTATTAATTCAAAAAATTTTAGTCAGAGTCGATTGCAAAAGTGCCAAAGACGTTTTAGAAAAAGATGTTCAAAATATTGCAAGTAAACAAATCTTTGCCCGATGGCAAGCAATTTTAAGTATTTTTGATTTCGAAATTGCATTCATTAAAGGCAGTGACAACCATATTCCAGACTTTCTAACCAGAGAATTTCTACAGGGTTCCAAAACATGAAGACCCGATCATCCACAGGGAGAAATCCCTCAAATCCAGAAGTTCCCTTTGATATTTGCCCAAGTGCACCAAAAAATTCAGTCAAAACAGAGTCTTCAACACCAGTCAAACAAGAGTCATCCTCTAGTCTTGTCCCATATGCTGGACATCCACCACTACCATTACCACCCAATAATAGATTCAATACCATTGGTAGCACCCTTGGTACTAATTGTCCCAATTACCAGTCAGCCCTAGTCAATCAATATGACCCATTCAAAACTGAATCTCAAACACATTACAAAAAAACCTCTCCCTATATCCAGCGATTTAGTTATGAACTCTTCTATGTTGAACCAACCATGAGTCACCTAAAAAATCCAATGTCCCTAGTCAAAGCTTATTACCCTCCTGGTTTTAACTTTTTACCTAGTCACCCTACCAAGTCATTAAAATTTTATCGAGATATTCTCTTTGACACCAAATCAGTCACCATTAAACCCATTCCTGACACAAAGGATCCAACCAAGATCTTATATCATTCTCTATATATAGTACGCATTATTTCTCTCTCCCAATGGGGTGATCCTCCATATACCTATCACAAAATGGGAAACTTATCATTTAATTATTATGATTATAAAGAAGCCTGGAATACAATATTCCTTCACCAAACTGAAGATTCCAGTCACTCCTGGTTCCTAAACTTTGATAAAGTATTCAATCGACAATTCCCACTATGGTTTCTTGGATGGTGGAAGTCTCATGGATGCCCATTTGATTTCCTTCCACAAGAATTAAAAAATGCAGTTACCTGTTTCTCAACAGTCATAAAGTTCACAAATTATGATTTGAACTTCCCAGTCACACTTCATTTCATGTCCAAATACAAACTCCCCTGGATCTTTAAATGGTATTATGAAGTCAAAGAACAGGTAGTATCCAGACATCTCCTAGTCAAATGGTGGGATAAATTCAAAACAGACAGGATTCTTTCCCAATTCAATGAAGAATTTCCAGTCACTCCAGCACAACCTTCTCAGTCAAGATCTCCAGTCACTCCAATGCCAACTCAACTGGCATCCACTTCTCAGTCAAAGCCACAATCCCTCAAGTTACCTTCCTCTTCAAAATCCAAGGGGAAAGCAAAATCTGATACATCTAAGTCAGAAGAATTGAAAGAGTTAGCCAAGAAACTCTTAGAACAAGCTGCTAATCTCAGTAACGATGAAGATGAAGAAGAAGAAGAAGTCTCTTCCCGTTCCTCATCCTCATCTCGCAGTCATCGCAGTCATCCAGGCACTCCCGGTAAACCAGTCAAATGGGCTGATTACCAAGATAGTCAAGATCCATATGAAGATTTCGAGTAAGCCACTACTAGAAAGTTCACTATTCATGAATAGTAACGTTTTACTATTCACTCACGAGGCAAAAACATAGCTAATCGTGCTGCTTCCTGTTTTTGGCTTTTTCCTAGTAAAAGCAGATTCCTTGCCCGTATTTTCCGGACGCCAAAGTCCTATATAAAGAGCACCCCTCCTTCAGTTAAACCAAGTTCATTTTTAGAAGTCCCATTCTTTCATTTT
>NW_026908937.1:0-19949 GCF_958449725.1 Rosa rugosa | reverse complement strand
TCGGCCGGCCCAAAACCACGGTGGGGTCCCGCCACTCCTCGCTGGCGGAGGAGGCCCTGCAGAGCGCAATCTAGTTCGGTAAGGACGATTTGGCCCTTGATGATGTTTTGCTTAGTTTCGAGTCTAGGCTTTGTGGGTCGGATGATTACACTTTTTTGCTTAGAGAGCTTGGGAATAGAGGTGAGTGTTGGAAGGCTATAAGGTGTTTCGAGTTTGTGGTGAGGAGGGAGAGAAGGAGAACTGAGCAGGGGAAATCAGCTAGCTCTATGAGTAGTACTCTTGGTAGGTTGGGGAAGGTTGAGCTTGCCAAGAATGTGTTTCAGACTGCTGTCAATGAGGGTTATGGCAAGACTGTTTATACGTATTCGGCTTTGATTAGTGCTTATGGGCGCAGCAAGTATTGCGATGAGGCTATTCGAGTGCTCGAGTCCATGAAAGATTCGAGCTTGAAGCCGAATTTGGTTACTTACAATGCGGTGATTGATGCATGTGGAAAAGGGGGAGTGGAGTTTAAGAAGAAGAAGAGAGGTCGAGGGAGAGAGAGAGACCGTGCGGCCAGGAGAGAGGGAGAGAGGGAGGGAGAGAGAGAGAGTATAAAAAAAGGGGAAAAAAATTTAAAAAATAGAGAAAAAAATTAAAATAATAATAAAAATAGAAAATGAGGGGCATAATAGTCATTTCGGATCATTTTGGACTTGTTATATGAGAATTAGAGAGAATAAGGACTATCCAGTTTAATTTGAAAGGCGATGGACTAAACTGTTTTTCAGGCAAAAGTTTGAGGAGTAACAAGTATTTAATCCTATTCTATAAAACTAATAAAGAAACTTAAATCATATGTGTAAATATACTTTACATGTATGTAGATTAAAAATGAAAAGTCGAATTATTGTTAGGTTATATTCGAATTGAGCTTTAAACACTCTGAGCTTTAGTGACAGACTATGCTACTGAAATGTGAGTTTCCCCTAGCCTATTTGAACTGTTTGTATACTATAGGCAGTTGTGGTAAATATGGTATAGCATTGAAAGACTATTGTTGATGGACAGATTATTAAAAGATTAATTTCCTTGTTTGGCATGGCTTATTTCAATGCACAGATTATTGTTCATGGATTATGTTAATTAAACGAGAATCTAGTGTGTGTTTCCCCTGGCCTCTTCAATTCTTTTGGAGTATTTAGTATTTACTATGGCACGATTCTAACGTCATGCCATGATTCTACACTACGCTCAACTGCTCAAGGGCTTGTGAAATGAAACTCCATGTAAATAGAAATTGAAGCAAGAACAATGAGATAAAATGCATTTATTTTAGTTTTACATTGTCTCATCTGCTGCCTGAATAATTAACATTTTTGCCATACAGTACTGCACCAGAGATGGTCTGAATGATGCACTTGAAAGCTTGAAAACAGGGTTAATCCAATTTTAATCAAGGTATTATTTATGTTTCATGAGCATTTTGTTTATAACTTTGAGTTTTATTCTATGCTTCTTTTGGTAGGAATGTCAGTGTTGTTGGTCGTCTGTCTGTTCTCATCTCCGCATGGAGCATTTGCTAGCTAGGATGAGTAATTAATCAGGAAATATTCTTAGGATAATCTTGGTATATGGACTGAAATGACTTGTGGTATAAATGGAATGATCATTCTTCTTTTGACATTGAAAGAACGTTTCTTAAGTAGACGCATTATTTAACAGTGAGTTTGATTAAGGCACTAAATGAAACAATACAATTTAATTGCATATAAGAGGCTGGTTTTAATATGAAGGTGGATAATTGATGTCTCACAGGTAGATAATTGATGTCTCACAGCTTGTCTCACAGAGTCACAGGTAACATGAAGGCATATTAGTTTTACATAAATGTAGCTCATCCATGTACATCTATGCGAGTGGCATATAGAATAATAGAAATGTCTCGGAATCTACTGAAGCTAACAAGCTTGAATACTACATATATAACCCAATTTATGTGAATAGGAAGTAGTACTGTCAACTTATTTCTTCTCTTTGATATGGATTGTACGTGCACTAGTGATTGCTGCTGAGGTCTGGTTCCATATAAACTGTCACAGTTTTGGCATAGTTTGCTATAAAGGTTAATTTTAAATTCGAGATTGGAGTTGGTGGTTAGCAGTGAGTTCAATTACGGAGGAAAGAATGCAGTGTCAGTGATATGATAGATATATAGCAAATGAAGACCGGTCTTATACTCTTATCATAAATTTAGACTCTCAATTCTATGAACAATGACACCTGCTCCCATCCTGTTGGAGTTAATATAAGTTACTTGTTCCTAAAGATAGGTTGTTTCATGTCCGCAATCTGAACCTATGTAAATAGAACAGCTTATTCATATTTAGATTTACTCCCTGGTGGTGTCTTACTGTTTTCTTTTTACATTGATCTTTGATCTTGTTATCTCATCTTCATAAGAAAAGATCTTATTTTCTTTGCAATGAGCAAGTTCCTGCTTTGGTTCTTGATTGTGAGCCGAACATTGACTTCAAGAAAGATATTGAAGCAAAGAGGAAGTAAGACTCCCTATTAATTTTTTGCTGAACCAGAAGTCCCTTCACACTTGCTGCCTTCAATTTCTCCCTCTGTATACTCTTTCATGTATGTACTGAAACGATTCATAGAAACCAATTCTCTTGTGTATTATTAATTTTGATAACGTGTATGAAATGAAACTGCAGAAATTTGTTACTTCATTGTACTTGAGCGTCCCGTCCTTGCTGCCCCAGGAATTGCATTAAGCATTTCCAACGTGCCCTTGACTTAAAAGTATATTTAATTATTTATTTGCATAACGGGGAATAATGGAACAATTTAGTTGTACTATACCCTGCTTTGAGATCTAACACAGAAAGATTTTAAAATTACCCAACATTCATTCAACTTATAAAGTACGCTGCTATCAGGCCAATGTGATTAAAAAATAAGCTTTCGACGTTGAAGATGCTAAAATACTGAACAAGATATATCATGTAATTGTAGTTTTCTCTCGAAAAATATACAAGACAATACGGAAAGACCATCGGTGATCATTTCAATTCTCTTAACGAATTTCTTCAGCAAATCAACAAAACAGCAGCAGCAAGACAAGAACTCGCTCACAAAAGAATCATGTGACCATAACCCTCACCTTAAACAACGGAACTTCTCTTTAAGACACATATAGAGTAACATGGCAGAATCATGGATTACATGGTACATATTTTGGTCTTTATTATATTATTGTTATAAGTGCATGGAGGACAATCCATGCACTTATTAAAATCCAAACAAATCTTGCTAATACAATACATTGGAATCTATTCAAATCCGTATAGAATTAAAACAATCCATGGATTTTGTAGAATCAACAAGAATCCATGGATTATAAAAAGTCAGGCAGAATCATTTAAAATCTAGATTGAATACACCTCTGTAAGTTTCAAAACTGGCGCTAGGATCTCAATTGTCTGATAATCTCTCTGGGCATAAACTCCATGAGACATCAGTACAAGAGCCTAGCTAGCATTAAAAAAGGCCGATGAAAGAGGAACGGGAGAGAATATTAATTGCACCAATGTTTATATACACACTAGCATCTATGAGGCATCAGTACAAGAGTCTAGCTAGCATTTTATGAAACAACAACCAAATCTGTAGATAATTCAAGGGCTTAGTGGGGCGAAAAGAGGCTCGGAAAGAGGAAGACGAGCGCAGCTTCCAAGAAATTTACAAACAATTGAGAAAGCAAAAACAAAACTTCTAGAAATTCAAACCCTAAACAAAGAAATTAAACTCCTAAAAGAACTTTGGAAGGAAATTTAAACCAATAAAACTATAAGAGAGATACGTTCAAAGTCTGCGGGTGCAAGAGAGCGAAGGAGATTGAGAAATTCTTGAGTTTGAGACCGGGTATTCATCCGTCATACCAGATCAAGAAGGTGAATATCAACAAAGAAGTCTCAGAAGAACGAGGGAGTTTGCTGGGTGTTTGGTATTCTTTGTCAGGGTGTATGAGTTTTGCTCGGTTTAATTAAAGAAAAGGGTATTACAGGAAAACTTGCTAGATGTAGTTAGAGATTTTATAATTTTGTTGGGTGTAAAAAATTGCTGGGTGTATTTAGATATTTGCTGGGTACATTTAGAAAGACTCAATTTATATCTATCATTTTCATACATTGTTAGTCATAATTAATCACTGCTTTATTTATTTAAGTAAGCATGATATCATATATCTAACCTTAGAGTCTTAGACATGTTAATTAATTTAGTATCCTTTGTGTAATCTCTAGAGACATAGCTATGGAGTACTCTAAGTACGTTCACAAGTTAGGTGTCACTTTGTTTGAATTTCTATCTAAGGCGCTTGGGCTCAAACTTGATCACCTCAAAAACTTGGATAGCACGAAGGGGCATATGATTCTTAGTCATTACTATCCACCATGCCCGGAGCCTGAAGTAGCTATTGGCACTGTTGAACACTCAGATCCTGATTTTATGACCATCCTACTTCAAGACCATATTGGTGGACTTCAGGTTTTGTACCAAAATCAGTGTATTAATGTTCCTCCTGTACCTGGAGCTCTAGAGGTGAACATCGGAGATTTCTTACAGGCAAGTTTCTATATCATATATATTCACAAAGGTTGTTTGCTATTGTTTCACTATATATTAGAGTTGTACGTATATGGGTAATTAAATTGCATCTTGTACACAACTTTTTCTTTTCACATAGCATAGGAGTTGTACTTGTGAATCTTATATAATTAAGCCAATTCTTCAGGGAATGGTTAAATTTTTAAACTACCATATATGCCCTGTCTGTCATGAGCAGGTGGAATACTGACCTGGGTTTCAAATGAGGAACCAATTATGACAAAGTTTATAGACTATGTTTGGCTCCAATTTTGCTGCAGCTGGTCAACAGTCTATTTTCTTGCGCGGGCGTGCCAGCACCGTTCGGGTGCGGTCGTCGGGGGTGTCCCTTGACCTGACTTCTGTTGAGCGATTGTGGACGAGGAGAGCACCAACCTCGTCGTGGGATTCTTTGTGCCTCGTGGCGAGGACTTTTGCTGAGCTTCTTGAAAATCACCAAATCGATACTCGATGTTGTAGATCGAGCAGATCGAGAACCACCGGGAAGTGAGGAGAACTTGCTAAAGCGTGACTTTAGCTTGGCTGAGTTGCTAGGGCGTTACCCTTGCTTGGCTGGTTCTGTAACCGTTGTGGTCGCGGCACTACCGTCGGCTCCCGAGGAGACTAGGACCGAAGCACGTTGACAGAGGGTTTGGTGGCACTGAAAGTCGGCTTCTGAGAAGACTAGGACTAGGAGTGTGATCACCGCTAAGAGAAAGAGAAGGAGAGGGAGAGGAGTTGCTCTTAGAGAGGTTTGCTCTAGAGAGAACTTAGATCATCTTAGAGATGTTGTTGTTGAATGTGAATGTGTCTTTTAGAATGAGAGGAGAAGGTGTTTATATAGGGAAGAAAAAGAAGAGTGAAATGATGAGTGGAAGAAAAATAATGAAAGTGGAGTATGAAAGTGATTTGTAAAATATGGAAAAGATAGAGAAATGATGAAATGAAAGCAAAGCATGAAGGTGGAGAAACATGGAAGTGATGATGATCTATTAAAGAGATTGTCTTGAAAAATATATCCAAGGAAAAGAAGAAAAGCATCTAGCTTTCTTCATGTGGGTAGGAAACATGAACATGTGAATATTAAGCTGGTTTTAGGTCAGTTTCTGCCCCTTTATTCCTTCAATTATTTCTCCAACAAGACTTCATTATATGCCTTCGACTTCTTCATATGAAATGTTCCACTATGAGTGTAGATCATCCTGACAAATTTTCAGATTTTTATTCCATGTGGTTGGGCCGAAAATGCTGCTGGACCTCTTACAGGTCCAGTTTTCCAGTTTTGCTTCTGTAGAAAATTGGGCTGATTGTTTGAAGGCCTTCCACTCAAAAAATGCTCTTGCACTCTTCATAAGAAATGATCCTTGGGCTGTCTAGAATGGATCTGGAAAGTTTCAGCACATTTCGATTTCATTTGGTTAGTCTGCCACCCCTCCTTCCTTGTCTAGCTCGGTTTTTCCTAGCCGAAGTAGGAAAATATGCTAAAGTTGACTTGTCATACTTCCATAGTAGGTTTTATTTAGCCTCTAAATATATATTTCGAGCTTGTCGACAATATATAGCTTGAGCCACTGATATTGACTCAATTTCTTCAAGACGTGCCTTGTCAGGCCAAAATGTTCATTTTGGGTCCAAACAGACTATATAATTAATCATGCAAGTTTCAGAAGTGACAACCATAATAATGTTGACAATGTAATTGCACCATGACAACTTTCTGTTCTCAAAGATAGTCATTAATTCAGTTGCCAATTCACTGTCTACAACTGCACAAACATTTTAAATTATTTCTATATGAGGATAAGATAGTCAATACACTATATCATATTTGAAAATTTTGCAATACCTCTGATGAAAAAAGGAGAAGTTTTCCTAAAATTAGAAGAGAAATTGCTGTAACTTTTTTAATTAAAAAAAATAAAAGCCAATTGACATGTGCGGAGCACATGTTAAGGGGCTAGTAATTTGAAAGCTAATACATATGTTGTCATTCAAGAAACAAAGTGGGAATACATACGTTGTCATATATTCCAGAAATAAACCGGCAATATCTAGGTTGTCATTTTGGAAAATTTAGATATAGAGTAAACACCCTATTATAAATTCGCAGTTAACATACAACATTTTTCAATGGAGTTTTCAATCCATTAATTTAGTACTAGTATACACTAGCAAGAGAACCCGCGCGATGCCTCGGTTCAGAAAACCGGCCAAGATGTGCTTAGATGAAACGAAAAATATGTGCTAAATGTATTTTTCAGAATTTAGTTTACATTGTATGAATCTAGTTCAAGGATGTACAAAGCATTATATTATCAAAATAATATAATGCAAAAACTGATCTGTTAGCTTAAAAACCTATGGAAAAAAAAGGTACAACAAAAAGATGAGAGTAATTAAGGGCTTCTTTGTCTATATGAACGACTGATTCCGGAATCTTGCCTTGTACAGCGGCATTTACAATGACCTCCATGTGTGTTTATAAGTTGTTTGATCTGTTTTAAGGATTTCCAAAACAGAATGCTCTTATGCTGTATAACATACTGCAGGCCTTTGATCTGTTTCAACAGTGTCAAATTTGATCTGTTTATAACATACTGCTGTATAAATAAGGCAAGTAATCAGAGCATAATGATTAACAGATAGATCTGGAGATAACGAAGCCTGGTAAGAAAACATGCCTCAGTATCAAGCTCTTCCTCAGATGAGCACAACTCTATCTCTAGTACTTTCTTCTTGGCTTTGGCAATTTCAATGTGCTCTTCCTGCAGAATAAAAGAAAAAACCATTAAATATAAAAGCGAAATTGAATAAGAACCCAGAACTTGTTTCTTTGTTCAACTATGAGTAATGAAAAAATATATTCTTACCTTAAGTCTTGAATTGCATTAAGACAGCCAGGCAAAAAATATATGGCTAAGCTATGGATATTGATATATATTCTTACCCTTTGAAAGATTTGAATGCTTAAAACCAATGGAAGATGTTTTCAGTTCCCTCCTTCACCCTCTCTTCCATTTTGGCGCTCAATGAACTTTGTGCCCGTCAAGTCTGCCAACAAAGAAGCATTTTTAAATTGATGTCCTTCAGCAACATCGACGGTATCTACAAATTCAAAAGTAATAATGAGTTCTCCCCTTGGCAGAACATAGGCAAAACTATGGACATTAAGAACATAATCAAAACATGGTTGATAGTGGGCATGTTAGATTGACATATGCAGTTATTTACCGGAATCACTTGTCTGAATCACCGGTTATTCCTGTAAAAATTCCAAAGCATTAAACCAATATGTACGACCATTGGTGAGATGTTAATTTCAAAATTCTCACTTTATCAACCAATTACATATAAAATCTTAAGCTTTGAATGAGAATCTTAAAATTCTCAGTGGAGAACACTTCAAGCTTATACATATAGTTTTTAATCATCCACTTCAATATTATTTTTTAGACATGCTTACTTTACTTGACAATTGAATATCAGATAGTGAGCAGCTTGTTCCACCTCAAATCTGGTCTGCAACACAGCCTAAAGATAAGCAGAACATTATTGTGTGAGAAAATACATCTAATAACATAATTCCAAGGATAAGTTACATAATAATATGTGTGGAGGAAGAAGCACACATCAAAACTTAATCTTTATTTTTGAAACAGAAAGGTAAAGGAAGATAGTTGCGCTTCTTAAAATGGAATTAGACTGACCAATATCAGTATGCCCGGCAGGCTGGATATTGTTGACAACTCGCAATATTCAAATGATTCAGTAACCCAGAATTTAACACAAATGAAATACCAAAATAAACCCCCATAACAAAAACAATAATTTGTATTAATATGACAGACCAGAAAAATATGTACACAAAACCATTACATATTGTCAAAGGAAAATTTGTAATACCAGGATAGAAAATCAGGTGAATCAATGAGATTAAGGTGATGTCTTCAGAGGTTGAGAAGCATAAGGATTTTCAAGAAATACATTGGCCTATGTTATATATCAAATGAAAATCTTAGAATGTGGCAGCAAAAGAGAATATAGGAAAGAGAATTGGATTTTGATCATGTAAGAATAAAGAACAATAGCTTTAGCTTGGTTTTACTTTCGGTGGAATAGTGGTCATATACATTCTCCTTTGACAGGAATTTTCATGCTACAGCTATGCTGGGATTCAGATGGGAATGACTGTGATATAATCATTGTCATACGACTGATCGACCATCCTCGAGATGGCAAGGTCATCAGAAAATTAAGGTCCTTAATTTGGTTTTTAAATTTATACATTGAAATTATATAGACACATTTAAATCCTAACCTGTGTAGAATTGAATGCTATGACAGATTTTGTCATTCAGAGGATGAGTATCCAAAAATCTTATGCATATATGTATTTAATTAAACAGAGGAATGTTTATAAATTCTTGTTTTATTCATTGCCAGACATTGGCTGAGACATGGCATTCACCCAATTCTCCACGGATAGGCAATAAGGTCAGGAAAGTTTTACCATCTTCAATTTCTATGTGATTGCTGGATATAGATAGAGCTTAGCGATCTCTTTTTGGAAATTTGATCAGTAACACTTTATACAGAGAGAGACAATACAATGTAATTGAGCAAGATAATTGAGATATATATATATACATATGGAGGAAATAAGGCTGTAGATCAATTACCTTAACAGCTGTCAGATACATTGAAGGATCAGGATTTTACTCTGTCACACCATCACCTGCAAACAAAAATGAAACAAAATAGTGAGCTCAAGTGTGAGCCAGGTATGTAAATGGAAAATCTACACAAAGTCATAGATTAAACTATAAGTGTGCAGTTCTATTTTAGAGATTGAAGTTCACTGTTTTATTCACACTCCATAGATTAGCAGATCAGGGGAAATAAATTTGGGACCAAGCATGTGTATTTACAGCTTAAAGTATTAAATTTCTAGTATACATGAACCCTTCCTATTACCTTTCTTTCATTGATGTCAAAGCCTTTCACTGATTTTATCAACACCAAATCACAACATCGCTCAATCCAGGCTGAATGTAACCCAGTGATGTACCAGTGATGGCTGAACAGAAGTTGATGACAGAAATTCAAGAACAACTCTAGCATAATGCAAATCCATGCATCACAATCAAACTTCAATAACCAACTTTCGAGCTAGTCTTAAGAAATGCCAAGGCTACAAATTCGAATCATATTAACCCATGATCACAATCAATTATCAGGGACACAAACCGTATATCAAACAAAATATCTCTCCAATTCCTTGCACATAACTTTCTTGACCTGATTTTTCCAGTCTTCAAAAATCCAAATCTACACACTTTAAAACCCAATTTGCACTACTCTTCCTATAGCTCTCTCGCTTATGGATAATCAAACAGAAACCTCAAAAAGGTCCATTCTCTCAGTTTCTTGAGTTCAGTTTAGTTTCTATGGCCCATATCAGCACCCAATTTGGGTTTATAGATATGCGGTTGCATTTTATAATTTCAGATTCACTTATCGTCCAGTTATCAAGCAATTGCTTCATTTGTTTGCAATGTCAAACTAAACTACAACATAATTGTAAACATGCAAATACGGGGCCATCAAGAAGAAGCAAAGAGCATACCACAGGCAGCAGCTCCGCAAACTCCCCAGTCTCCATACCAATGGGGGCTTAGTAACAGGCTTGGTCAGCTCAAGACAAATACGGGAGCCTGAATTAACCACACATAAGAAATCCCGGAAAGAATTTCAATCAGAAAAATTCAGATAGAAACCACATCAGATTCCCACAAATACCAACCGATCAAAGAAAACCCAGAGAGCTTCCCGTCTCCTCCTCCTCCTCCTTCTTCTTCTTCTTCTTCTTCTTCTTCTTCTTTTCTCACTCTTTCTTTTTTACTCTCGCTGTGACAACAAAACCCATCATCAAAAAAATGGGAAATTGATTGATTTCAAACCAACAGCCAAAATCGATTACCTTACTATCTAGCCGGCAGGTTCAGCCCTTCTATCTCTTTTTCTCACCGACCTTCTCTGACGAAACCGACCAAGACCCAAAACGAATTAAAGAAAAAAGATCGAAGCGGCAGAAGAGACAAAAGCGTCACAGCAGGACAGTATAAAACCCCATGTTTATCTGTTTTGAGGGCAAATCCGGAAAGAAAAAAAAAAAAGCTATATCACTGTTCATTGAACAGTGACAATCCGATTTTACTTTTGTATCTTTATAACTAGATGGTACTTCCCGCGCGATGCTGCGGGTTTGTGTCCTTTTATTGTTCTCAAATTTGTTCGTAACAGAATCACAGTTATAAGTTGATTAAAGTTAACTGCAATGCTATCATTTTACATATTACAAAAGCTGGTGTTTTAACCATACTTAGATATTTCAAACATAATATTAACCGATATTGTTTAAATAGACATTTTAACTGCAATATTTCCACAAAATAAAATGTTCTAACCACAATAGTATATTTACATATTTCAGTAGACATCAACACCAATGAAGGTCCATAGATCATGCAACAGAAAAAATGATCAATTACTGCAAAAGAAATTGCGCTTGATGAATCATCTTATAATTGTAGGCAACTCTCCATGACCAATTACTACTGCAAGTTTAAGGATTAATCACAGAAACTTAACGAAGTGATGTATTTCAGCAGGCAGTGACACCAAAATCTCTTCAGCTTTAACAGTTGCAAAGGGTAAAAAATGAGCAGATCTGTCATCAGACATAACAAAATATCATATTAAATTCTTCAATTATACAAAATAAACAATAGCAGATCTTAACCAATTGTCCATCATGTTTTTTCAAATATAATAACAAACCACTACAGAAACATTATATCAATCCCCTCATATGCAGAAAATTTTTGATGCTGCGCTGGTCTTTTGGTAAACTGTGAAAAGTCGGTTATACTTCATCCGCAAATCTGATAGTTCAGCCTACAGCTTTTCATATTTAGACAGAGATGGACCTCCTAACTTTTGTTGAACTAACCTGCCATATTGAAACTGATCACCTACCCAGGTTTAAGATTGAACCACAATGTTTCGAGCCCTGCTTGTCCCTTCCCCCTCTCCTAGTTCAATCAGAATCCCTAAAACAAATCTTTCAAATACTTCCCGCACGCATCGTGATAATAAGAATGCCCTAGATATTCTATTAGTAAAGCTTTAACGTCGGTCTCAAAATGGAAGTTTTTTGCCTCTCTGCTTTAAGATAGCGCATAACGTTTTTTAGGGCCACTATGTTAACATTTCTCTAAGCTTATCATGTAGCTTATACGTCGTATTATCATAGATAACCATGATAATATATTCTATCTTCGAATGAGATATTAGGAAGAAAACCCAAAACTATGAATGAAATCAAAAGCTAACATCTCAGATGCAACATGTACTGAAGTGACTCAGAATTGATATGCTATTAGGTTCGAGTATATTGCATATTTCAAGTAACCATATACACGTAACAACTCGTATGTGCCTTTAGTATAAGTTATAAGAAAAATTGGAAAAGATAACAGCATTATCTTCACATAGCAAAAGTAGGTAGAAAGTTATTACTCTAGGTGACTTTGCCATATCACTGGAAGAGAGTGCAAACTTTAGAGTGAATACATAAGAAACATTATATAATCATATCCTTATTGTTGACAGAACTAAGATCAAGAACAAATCTAGCCCACTTCATCTAAGCGACTTAACCATACTCATCACTCGAAGAGTGTGCTAACTTTAGAGTGAATATATAAGGAACATATTGCATACCATTGATCAATGATCACATCAAAGCATTGAACTATAGGAGTATGAGATCCAGGTGCTCTAATGCCTCCCTTTTGTCGACATTTTTCCTGCAAATATGTATGAATATATAGCAAAAGGTCAAAAAATAAATAATTATCCAAAGTAAAAAGAGCTAGAGGCAAGAGTTATGAACAACTCTACCTCAAGAGAAGGGCAACTGCATCAAAGAATCCCTGAAGTAGAGTTGCTAAAATGAGTTCATTTTCATCGTCACCTCCAGTCACAAAGAAGTGAAGTTCCTGCACAAACTTATATATAACAACGTTGCACTCGAACATGATTACCTCCGCTGCATAAGATACAATAGTAAATTATGAAGACTGCAAATCTGATGTTATAACATGACTTTCTGTAGCATATCGAAAAGAAAAAGAAAAAATCACTGGAGTGGCACTGTATGTACTTCAATAATACCATTGTTACATATCTTCTATCCTTCCATTTGTCTTTAGAGTCTTAGTAAACACAGATTTTTCAAATGCTAGCTTTGCAACATTTGTTGGCCAATCATCATAGTAATACTGGATGACCACATGCATCCTTTTAGAGTCTCGAAGAAAAATGTTCTTCACAAATGGGCTTGAATCCAAAATGAAATAAAAATATGATCAAAATAGTACGTGTAAAGATCACTCCAAAGTAATCTTATATGCAGTTAGCCTAATGGATCCATTCAATACAAAACATAAGTTCTATTCAAATGGCATCAAGCTTCTATTCATCAATGTAGTCCAAATTCATACACGAATGCAAGGTCTAAAGATTCTTAGGCGATCCTTATCAGCATTGACAACAGCACTGTATCCTTGGATCTTAAATTTTGATTGAACATTGCTCACGATTTGTAAGGTGCCAAATTGATTCAAAATCAGCATAATTTCTTATACACATCAGTTGGTGACTTCATGTATCAACTATCAAGCTTGTAAAATACATAAAAGATATGAAACTGGGGAAGCACAAAAGAAATATAAAATTCAAACTGGATCGTTTTGCTCCTAATCAAAGATATAAAATACATTCTTGAACTTAGAGTTTGACATTTCGATGCTCAAACCAAGCGAACTCATAATCTCAATGAATGATTATCAATTACCTCTTTCCTATGGTGGCGCAAGAGGTGCGACCCAGAAAAATAGGCAGCTCATCTTTTCGGGTCCTCCATCGCGAAACTAACCCGGGAGAAATACGATGAATACAAAAATTTTAGGCTACGTTACTCATACAGCTTCAATGTCAGTCAATCCCCATCCTCAATTTGGCCTCAGCAAGCACCTTCCTTTTCATGTGAGGCTCCTCTTGATCTAAAATACCAAATCATTAATTGAATGTCATAATTAATTAAAGCATGTAGATACAGAAAATTAGAAGGGGCTAAATGAGTGAAGAAGACCTGACTCCTGAGTACGTTTTAATGGCTCGCCGGAGTATGACGGGGAAGGTGAGGCAGCGCTGGGACTGCATGCAGAGTCTACACCACCATTTTTCCAATTAAAACCTAAAAAACCCAGAAAGCAAAAGGCATTTAACATCCCAAAAGTTCCAAACTTTCCTACCCATTCGGGCCATTTCACTTCAAAACCTCATAAAACCCAGAAGCCAAAAACTTAAAAAAAAAAAATCCAAACTTTAAGACCAGGATTACCTTTTGATGATTTGAATACCATAAACCATACCAGAATACCATTCTCGACCAGCAGAATGCCTAGACAAGATCAATTAAGCGCATGCAAGAACGAATCATACCCGAGCAGTGAGCGGACCTCTGAAAGGAAAGAGAGCTTCCCGTCTCCTCCTCCTCCTCCTTCTTCTTTCTCTTCTCTGACGAAACCGACCAAAGCGGCAGAAGAGACAAAAGCGTCACAGCAGAACAGTATAAAACCCCATGTTTATCTGTTTTGAGGGCAAATCCGGAAAGGAAAAAAAGAGTTGTATCACTGTTCATTGAACAGTGACAATCCCATTTTACTTTTGTATATTTATAATTAGTCGATTTTCATTTCTTCCCCTGGTTATTACTCGGCCATATTCTTTTTTGACATTAACTAAATGTGTTGAGGATAGTGAGATAAAAAACTAATACTTCCGTTGCATTCTAGATAAAACCTTCTTATATGTATGTGCGCGCGCGTGTATGTGTTTATATATGTTTATCATTAATTATGTACGACGACTGAAAAAGTTTCTAATAATTAAGCAGGCCACTGTGACTCAAATACATTGAATAATCTTCGTTTTAAGTTGTCTTCGTCGTTATTTTAAACACCACTCAATTTTAGAAGGGTCAATTCTGTTGCATTTTTGAACTTTCCCAATAAATTTAATGTCCATTGTCAATTTATATTTCCCTAGCAATCATAAATCAATTCATTAGTGCTATTATTTGATTAATGGGTATGTTGATGCAGCTAATCTCAAACAATAAGTTCGTAAGCGTCAATCATAGAGTATTGGCTAAAAATGAAGCTAGCTAGGTCCAAGAATTTCCGTGGCATGCTTTTTCAGACCTTTACTAGAACACTCTTCAAGATTATATGGGCCAATTAAGGAGTCAATATCAAAAGAAAAACCTCCAGTTTATTAGGAAACAACAGTGAAAGATTATGTTATGTGCCACTATAAGAGATGGGAACTAGATGAGGTCTCCGGGCTAGAAGACTTGAAGCTGTGAAATAACCGGAGTTTATTTTTGAAAGTGTGTGGTCTAGTAATATTTTATGCAATAATTGATCAATCGATCTCTTACTTATTGATAAACTTAATGTACTTTTTGGTGTTAGCATTGTCATTTGACCTTAAGGATCTTATGAGGTTTTGATTGATGGGTGTCAATGAGTGATGCATACTGTTAATCAATTATGCGAAAATTTATTGCCAGTGTCTCTAGTTTACTTAATACGTGGAGAATATTGTGTATAATGGTTTATATCTATCCAAAAATCGATTCAGCTTGTTTCCTAATTTTTATTTTCTTTGATTGCTAAAATTTGAGACAAAAAATTATCAAGTTCCTGTTTTAGTTCTCTGTATCAAAGGCTAGTAGTTTAGAGCTAGCTTTGTATATCACTTTTTCAGAAATAAATAATTTCATTGATTAAACATCATTACAAGATTGGCATAAAACGGTTAGATTGGAGAAGGAGGTATCGGTAGGTGATGGTAGCTAGATTTTTAAAGAAAGATCTACATATGTTTTTTTTTTTGGTCGAAAGGTAGCATCAATTAACAAGCAGGCTCAAAGCCAAACAACAGTACAAGGGACACAGCCCAATACAAACGAAGTCTGTAAAGCATGATTCACATAGTCAACTGCCAGAACAAGCAAGACTAGAGAAATCAAAATACAAGAAAGAAACAGCTAGAAACATAGAGGCCCAAGCAGTCCAAAAAACCCAAATCCTAATCAAAACTTCTTCTTCATCTCCAACTTGCAGCCACCATAGCAGATTCGACACCGGAGCTCTAACGAAAATCATGAAAGAGGGTTGGTAACCAAGGGTGGTCTGCAGAGGCAAGGATACGAACATAGCCGCCATACATTCTCCAGTTGACCGATTACGAGAAGATCTCGCATAAAAGGATAACAACAAACCAAACCAAAATAGATCTTAGCAAAGAAACCTGAGATCTAAAGAGGTGGTTGCAGAGGAGTACGAACTCTTCCATGGCAGGGCAAGGTAGACAAGAAGAAGGAGATTTGTTCATGGTTTGGACATCTTGAGGATCAAAGGTAGAACAAAAACTGAGAATGACCATGAGAACAAATTTGAGAGAATATCTTAGAGATTTAGATCTAAGATCTAAAAACAAATTTAAACAGTGAGGACAAAAATCATATGCAAAAGAAGAGGAAAACAAGGAAATCAAAACACCACTTGAGTGAGAATCACCACAGAGGATGAGGAATCACCACATGGGTGAGGAAAATCAAAGAAGAAAAAGTTGCTGCAGAGAAGAGAGAGCCTGGGTAAGAGACAAGCAGGAGCTTCTCTCATTAAAGGGAACAATACTCGACTCTCATTAAGATCTACATATGTTAAATGTCTAGAAAATGCCACACTTGGAAAATGGTTAGTGGGGGTTGGGGTGGGGGTATCATTTTCTAAAATTCTATATTTGGATTTGATTTCTGAAAATCTAATATGTTGAAATCTAAATATTAATGTCTAAAAATCAACCATTCTCCCAGTCCAATTTGGATTAGATCGATTTTTTTTTTAAGATGGGCAAAGGCTCCGATTAAATTGGGTACCTATCAGTTCCAACCATATTAATATTATTTAGCATAGGATAGTACAACGAGAGGAACATATTATCTAAACCTCGTGAGAAAAATACAATCATTCTCTAGTAGAACATCTTGGATTATGTTAGGAGTCTCATGCATCAACCCAAAATACATTCATAATAGATGAGTGTGCAACCAATTTAGATTAGATTTCTGAAAACTAAATATGTTAGATGTATTAATGTATTAACGGTCAGTGCGTATCGTTGTCTTTTGAATTTCAAGTCATCAAAGATTCAAATTAACGAAAGAAAGGTCCATTCTCCTAAAAAAAAAAACTAAAAAAAAACTAAAAAAAAAAGGAAAGAAAGGTCCATTTGTAACTCACATTACATTCATACTGCACTGAAACCACGTGGATTTGCACGTCCAAAGCCTCGAGCGAAGAAGAAACGGATCCTCATTTCTGAACTCTTCAGTCAGTCCGAGTCTGAGTCATTTACCAGATTTCATAGAAATGATCACCGGGAACTCAAGCGACCAAGAGCGTCTGCAGCAACTTAAGGCCTTCGATGAATCCAAAGCTGGTGTCAAAGGGATCGTCGATGGCGGAATCACCAAAGTCCCACCAATTTTCGTCCGTCCCAAGGAAGATCCCTCCGTCGGCGGCGACCAGAAGATTTCAGGCCATTTCAGTATCCCAGTGGTGGATCTCTCTGAAAATAACGGCAGGCGTACTGAGGTGATCGACCAAGTCCGGAGGGCCGCAGAGAGCTATGGGTTCTTCCAGGTGGTGAACCATGGAGTGCCTGAGAGAGTGATGGAGGAGATCATGGAGGCGACTCGTGCGTTTCACGAGCTGCCGAGGGAGGTGAAGGCTGAGTACTACGGTAGAGAACTGGTGAGGAAGGTCAAGTACTTCACTAGCAATAACATGTATGAGTTGATGTATGGTGATTGGAGAGACAGTATGCAGATTAATAGGAGTGTTGAGGACTTTGATCCTCAAGAAATTCCTCCCGTTCTCAGGTATGAACATCCTTTTCAAGAATCTTCTCTGTTTTTCAGATGAGGATTCTGTTTTGTTTTGGTGAATTTCTCTTTATCTTCGCATTTTTTCTTTGGTCAATTAACATGCAGATCAAGGATTCTGGAAATTAAATATGTTTTTTTAGTCAATGATTATGGAAACTATGTTGTTAGTGTTCATTAGACATTTGACTGAAATGGCCTGAAACACTAATAACATGTTAATTAAACTATGTTATTAGTGTTCACTCTTTTGAGTAACGATTTTTAACTTCACTATTTGTTGCAGGGAAGACACACACACACGGTATAGACGTACAATCTTGAGTAAAAAGGATACGATATTGGGGAAATGTAAAAAAGAAAAAAGAAAAAGCAAAAGGGGATAACAAATAAAATCATTCCTCTATAGTTATTGAGGTTATCACGAGGTGGTAGTTTGTTCTATCCTCATTCTTAATTCTCCAATCTAAATCTCACTTGCTGTTTAATTATTTTCATCTTATTCAAGCTAAGTCTCAACTATGGATATGTGATGTGAGTAGCAGATATGAAAAATGTGATAGAAGTTATAATTATACGTACTATGCTTTAATTAATATTCATTGTTGATTGCCGAAGCAATATCAAGCATGTGATCCAAATACGGACGCAAAAGAAATGGTTGCGAACTACCAAACTCCATCTAATATGCACCATGATTTTACTGTACGTAAAATGGTTCTACATATTGAAATGGATGGCAAGTGATTCTTATCCCAGTTGGCCTGTATGGTTTCTTTTATCAAATATGCAGAGATATAACTATAAGGTACTCGGAGCATGCTCAGAAATTAGGTGTCACTTTGTTTGAATTGCTATCTGAAGCGCTTGGGCTCAAATCGGATCATCTCATAAACTTGGATTGTGCAAAGGGGCATATGATTCTTAATCACTATTATCCTCCATGCCCCGAGCCTGAACTGACTATGGGCATCAACCCACACTCGGATCCCGATTTTCTCACCATTCTGCTTCAAGACCAAATTGGTGGACTCCAAGTTCTGCATCAAAACCAGTGGATTAATGTTACTCCTGTGCCTGGAGCTCTGATCATCAACATTGGAGATCTCTTGCAGGCAAGCCTTTATATATATATCAGCATTGCACTTTTCATGAAATATAGTTGTGTTATAATGTTAATAAGCTTTAAACAACGTACATTAGTTGCTAACTTGAATATCCTATATCTATGTATCAATTGACACTAAAGTTCTTCAAAAATAATGCTCAGTTGTATCCCTTAAGATTATAAGTGTATATTCACATTGGATTTAACAGTCTGCAGTCAAAATGTTTTCTAGCAATTATAAATCATGCAATAGAGTTGTATATATTGTAATTTCTAATTATATGCATGTATTAGTGCAGCTAATCTCAAATGGCAAGTTCATTAGTGCCAGACACAGAGTAGTGGCCAAAAAGGAAGGTCCAAGAATTTCTGTGGCGTATTTTTTTGTGCATCTTTCTCATGAAAATATTCCAAAAGTGTATGAGCCAATCAAGGAGTTGACACCAGACGGAAATCCCCCAATTTACAGGGGAACAACTGTGAAAGATTATTTTAGCGGCAACTACAAGAAAGGGAACACAACTGGGGGAGTCTCTGGACTTGAGTATTTAAAACTGTGAAGTTTGGCCATGAAAATGTATGGTCTATTGGTTAATGCAATAATGGATCAGTCTCATGTATGTTTATGAGTTTATCACTGATCCTCCAATTCCTCTAGATCGAAAATAAATTTCGGATACTGCTAATTCCTCTATGGATCTAAATTTTAATTCAGTAAGTCTTTTATAAGTTTCAGGATTCATCATAGACTGATAGACATACGAATCTCACTCCTGTCGAACCCCATCACTGTAGCCATGTCAACATTTTAATGATTTTATTAACCTCTAAAGTTCCTAAACTATATATATACCTTAACGATCATCCATTGGTTTAAGCGAGTTAGATAACTTAACGATCATCAATTTGGCTGAAAATTTGCAGAGATGATCTATACAGTAGTACCTAAAAACTGAACGGTCGAGATGTGGATATGCGACCGAAAAGCGACTGAAAACGCGAACTTCACACGTTAATTTCAAAGCGGAGCTCCGCTCTGGATAAAATCTGTATATATATATATATATATATCCTATTATTAAAAGAAGAGGCTTTGTTAGCCAAAATCAAAAATTTTGA